>NW_027418760.1:0-117482 GCF_009905375.1 Apium graveolens
ATATTAGTTTGACTAATGAATATTCCATTACTAACTTGCTTAACTTGTAAACCAAGAAAGTAAGTTAGTTCTCCCCATCATACTCATTTCATACTTGCTTTGCATCAGTTTGGCAAACTTTTTACAAACTTTTTCATCTGTAGAGCCAAAAATAATATCATCTACATAAATTTGAACAAGTATGCTAGAGCCATTCACATTTCTGAAAAATAAAGTTTTATCTACAGTACCTCTTGTGAAGTGATTTTCCAAAAGGAACTTTGATAAAGTGTCATACCAGGCTCTAGGTGCTTGCTTCAGTCCATAAAGTGCTTTCAATAGATAGTAGACATACTCTGGGAAATTTGGATCTTCAAAGCCAGGAGGTTGACTTACATACACTTCTTCCTCCAAATCTCCATTCAGAAAGGCACTTTTGACATCCATTTGATAGACCTTGAAATTGGCATGGGCTGCATAGGCTAACAAGATTCTGATGGCTTCAAGTCTTGCAACAGGAGCAAATGTTTCATCAAAATCTATCACTTCTTGCTGACAATAGCCTTTAGCAACCAATCTTACTTTGTTCCTTACTACTATGCCATTTTCATCCATCTTGTTTCTGAATACCCATTTGGTGTCTATTGGATTCTTTCCTTTAGGCTTGGGTACCAGCTTCCATACTTTATTCCTTTCAAATTGGTTTAGCTCCTCCTGCATAGCTAAAATCCAATCAGGATCTAATAAGGCTTCTTCTACCTTCTTTGGTTCTTCCTTAGACAGGAAGCTGCTGTATAGACATTCTTCTTGAGTTGCTCTCCTGGTTTGAACTCTGGAAGAAACATCACCAATAATCAGTTCAAAGGGGTGATCTTTTGTCCATTTTCTTGGTTGAGGTAGATTAGCCCTAGATGAAGAGACCTCAATGTTGTCTTGATGTGTGATTGAGTTTTGATTGCTAGAAACTCCCCCTGAGTTTGTGGATCTCTGCTTTGAAATTGGGGTGCTTTCCATGGGTGATCTGCCTTGACTTCCTGCTCCTTTTGATAACCCGACGGATGGTGAATTTTGAGTACCGACGGATGAGGCAGATTATCTTCCGACGGATAATACAGATTGCCTTCCGACGGATGAAGCATTATGTAACTCGACGGATGTTGAGTTTTGTGCTTCATTTGTAGTAAATTTGTCTGCATTATAGTTAGACACTGTTTCTTGATCACTTTCATCATCACTTTCTTCACTGACCATCTCAATATTGTCGAATTTGAGGCTCTCATGGTAATCTCCATCTTTTAGTCCTTCAATCTTTTTATCATCAAACACAACATGTATAGATTCAACAACAATGTTGGTTCTTAGATAGTAGACTCTATATGCTTTACCAACAGCATATTCAACAAAAATTCCTTCATCTGCTTTAGCATCAAACTTCCCATTTTGATCAGTTTGATTTCTCAGAATATAGCATTTACAGCCAAAGATATGAAGAAAGTTCAGAGTTGGCTTATTGTTCTTGAACAATTGATAAGGTGTCTTGCATTTTGCTTGATTAATCAGAGAGATGTTCTAAGTGTAGCATGCAGTGTTGACAGCTTCAGCCCAGAAATATGTTGGTAATTTTGATTCTTCAAGCATTGTCCATGCAGCTTCAATAAGAGATCTATTCTTTCTTTCCACTACTCCATTCTGTTGTGGAGTCCTTTCTGTTGAAAACTCATGTAGGATCCCATTTTCCTCACAGAATGCTCTCATGACATAGTTCTTGAACTCAGTTCCATTGTCACTCCTGATTCTTCTAACTTTGAAATCAGGATGATTGTTAACTTGCCTTATGTGATTGATGATGATTTCACTAGCTTCATATTTGGACTTTAGGAAATAGGTCCAAGAGAACTTTGAGAAATCATCTACAATTACTAGGCAAAATCTTTTTTTTGAGATTGACAAAACATTGACTGGTCTAAACAAATCCATGTGAAGCAGTTGCAGAGGTTCTTCAATTGCTGAATCAAGTTTCTTCCTGAATGATGCTTTAATTTGCTTCCCTTTTTGGCAGGCATCACACAGTCCATCCTTTGTAAACTCCACCAGAGGAATGCCTCTAACTAGCTCTTTCTTTACCAGCTCATTCATGGTCTTGAAGTTCAAATGGGATAACTTCTTGTGCCATAGCCAACTTTCATCTTGACTTGCTTTACTGAGAAGACAAGTTACAGATTCTGCTTTATTTGAGTTGAAGTCAGCTAGATACACATTTTCTCTTCTCACACCAGTGAGAACCACTTTGTTGTTTTGATTATTAATCACAACACAGGTTTCTTTGTTGAAGGTTACTGAGTTGCCTTTATCACAAAGCTGGATGATGCTCAACAGATTGTGTTTGAGACCATCCACTAAGGCAACCTCTTCAATGATGACATTGTCCTTTGAAATCAAGCCATATCCCACAGTATAACCTTTGCTGTCATCTCCAAAAGTGATACTTGAGCCAGCTCTCTCTTCAAACTCTGTGAGCAGGGTAGAATCACCAGTCATGTGTCTTGAACAACCACTATCCAAGTACCAAAGATTCCTTCTATTTCCCTGCACATATCAAAATCAAATCAAGTTGATTTTGGTACCCAAGTTTCCTTGGGTCCTGCCTTGTTAGCTTTCTTCTTCTGTTACTTAGGTTTTAACTCATTTGACTTAGGAATTTCAGATTCTTCCTTAGTCATTTAGGTTGGGCCTTTGAAACCACTAGATGCTACAGAATTATTATGCATGTTAAGGCTAACAGGAAATGGCATGCTTGGTGCAAACATGTTATTCCAGTAAGGCATGCTAAATGGCATTTGAGGCATATTGTATGCAGCATAATATGGATTAGGTGCAAATGGCATATTAGCAAACTGTGCATTCATGTTCTGTGTAGGCATAGCATTAACAGGCATAGGAGGCATGGCATTCATGTTAGAGAATTGAGGCTGAACAGACATGGGAGTAGGCATGGCAGATTTGCAATTAATAGACAAATGATTTACACTACCACATTTGACACAGATTTTTCTAGGAGCATATTTGTCAGGTGTGTTGTAACACCCCCAAATCCGGGGTCGGGGATCCGGGTTGTCACGAGTTCCATTTCCCTTAATAACAACCAATCTTAATAATTACTCAACTACTCTGTACTGTGACCCCACAATAAACACACACACCACACGTTATAGTCTCAGAGATGAACATCCAAAAATAACCACAAGTCATTTTATTCCACAATTATCTGTCCATACACCTTAAAAGGTTTTCTGAATAAATTTACATTTCTTTGCCATTATTACAATTCATAAATATACATAAATCTGGTACATCAAAAGTTGAAAGCCTAGCCTATTGGTAGTTCCTACCTCGGCTATGGCGGCATCAATGCTTCTAGAAAACTGCGGAACGTCTCCTAATCGCTTGCGAATCGGGAGCTTGGTCCTGTTCATCTTTTCTATCTGTTGTTGTGTGATGAAAGAAGAAAGCAAGGGTGAGCAGCAAGCCCACCAAAATAATATGTATAATGATTAACAATATGAGCCTTCTCATAGTACTCATGAAAGTCTTGGTCAAAAGAAATGAACCAAGTTTGATATCTTAATGCGATGAAGTCGCAAAATATTCAGTATATATACATATATACTTTTCAAAATATTGGAAGTCCTCTTCCATGCATAATATACACAAAGTCCCAGTGTATAACTGTATAAAAAATATCGTTGCAAGGTGATCTCATATATCTAACCTTGTCTCAACGTTTTTCTGAAAATCTTTGTCATTCATAAGACAATCATTAATTAGATATAAGTTTAAAAGATGAAGTTACAAGATACCCCAATATACTTATATCTTTCCCAAATACTACTTGAACTACCACCTTTCAAGTTATAATTAGTTTCAAAAGTTTATCACATAGATGAGACTACAAGACAAGATTTGAATAGATTAAATCTTTGAAATATTATTAAAGGAAATGAAGTTATGATATACTTCATTAAGTTCTGATATATATATATATATATATATATATCCACATATACATCTTCTTTATACAATTTCCTGAAAACCTCTGTCATGTAAAGTATGAACAGAGTTGCAATATCTAATAAGTTTGGAAAGGAAAAGAATTTTGGCATAAACCAGATATCTTGCTGATCAGGCAAAGATACCCATAAGTAACCTTTTCTACTAGTAGATGGACGAATTCCCCACTGGTCATCACCCTGGTCGTAATAGGACCTTATGCTGGACTGCCACTCAGCCACTTATGCATTTGATGGACTCCCACTGAGCCACTTACACTATCATGGATGCCCACTGAGCCCATGTTGCTTATGCCGACTCAATAGATGGACTTACTTCCCGAACGTTGGGTAAGTAATCAATTCATTTACCAAAACTGCAACCGTGTTGCGAATATAAAATACACCACAGAGCCGGATCCCTCAGGTTTTGAGCGAGTATTTAAATCCCCTTAAAAAGGAAGATCTTAAATATAAAAATGAGTTTTGGGATCCGCTCTAACTTTTAAAAATCATTTTTGAAGACTCGAAAACACTTTACAGAGTGTTTGGAGTAAAGCTGATTTAATGAAGTAAATCAGTCCCCAGAATATTTAGAAAATGACTGAATATTATTATTTAAATAATATTCCTATAAAGAATAATCTTTATAAAAATAATTGAAGTAGAAGTATTAAAACTTATACTTGAAACGAGTATTAAATAACCAAAGATATACTTATATGAAAGTACTATCTTTATTTGAATAATCGAAAATAAGTTTGATTATTGACACCTTATTCTTTAATAAAATAAAGAATATATCTCAGCAAATAATCGGAGTCATAGATCCTCAAATGAATATTCAAATAATATTCATTAAATAATATAAACTGAGTCATAAGCCCTCGAATGAATATTCAAATAATATTCAATAAATAATATAAAAGAGTCATGAGCCCTCGAATGAATATTCAAATAATATTCAGATAATAAAATAAAAGGAGTCATAAGTCCTCGAATGAATATTCAAAATAATATTCATTTAATATAAAGGAGTCATACGCCTTCGAATAATATTCGAAATAATATTCAATAATAAAATAAAGTTAAAGTTATCGAATAAACCTTATTCGATTAATAGTTATGAAAACTATGACCATATATATATAAGTATATATATATATATATATATATATTTATATCCATATATACAAAATCTACTCGGGATCCTCGACTCCCGGTTTTAGAAAATATTTTCACCTTTGGGTCCCTATACTAAGGGTATATGCAAATTACCGCTATCCTCTAGCATAGGTATTATCAACTGAATCAACAGATATATATGGAAAGAATACGAAACAGGCATGCATATATATATACCATAGCAGCATGCTTCAATATATTGCAACATTTGCTAATTAACCAACATGCATCTATCGCAAGATAATGCAAATACATATATTCATCACAACAACAGTTATAATGGGTAGAAAACTTGCCTGAGCGACTTGGGGTGATAAAAGGCTCGGGACGAGTTTGGTAACCTATAAACAACAAGTAAGTTGGAATTAAACCAAAGTCACTTGTAAATCTATACTTTAACTAACTTAGACTCTAACGCTTATTTTGCGCTTACTGATTCACTTAAGTCACTCGAGTACCCTCGGCTCCACCATTTTTAATAATTTAACCTTTACGAGTTTTAAGGCGATTCCTTCGCGAGTGTCTTACCAACTGCCTAACACACTTATCATAAATGTTTCATACTTCAATTAGTCCTTTTTGGTCTTTAACCTATGTTTCAAAGTAAGGCAAGGGGAAAAGTTTCGTTCGCGAAACGCCATTACTTAAAACGGTCGTTTCTCCTAAACCGTGCATCGGAATTGAACGAACTACATATCAAAACGAAGCTCGTAACATGAGCTATCTAGAAATAGGAATGGTTATAATCTAGCAGGGGGTTCTCGGGTCCTAATGTTATGCACAAAAATAGTCTAAAGAAAATCGGACGTTACGACGGCTATGTTTACGCGATTTCCCAATTTTAAACCATTCAAAACCAACCCAATTCAACCTCAATCCAACATACAACCAGCATCCATCCTTATCACATCATAACAACCCCAACCAATTCAATTTTAACATTCATACTTATGCCTAAGCTTAACTTTAACCATACTTAAGTTCTTTTAATCAAAACAACAACATTTACCATTCCATTTCAATACCATTTCACTCCCAAACTCTAAATCACAAACATCAAGCTACAATATCACCCTACTAATCAAAATCATCTTATAATACATAGGAATCTAGGGTTTGGAGATGATATACCTTCCTTGAAGTGGTGGGAGGAGCTAGGAAGCCTTAAGAAGCTTTGAGAAGTCTTAGGAATGCTTGGATCTTCAAGGAAATCAAGAAAAATTTCAAGTTAAAAACTTGAAAACACTATTCATAGTCTTCTTCCTTGATTAAATGAAGAAGATTGAGAAGGAATTAATGGCTTAAACTCATGATATAGCCCTAACTAAGCATAAAGATGATTAGGGAATTATCTTACCAATTTAGGAGGCTTGGATCTTGAGTTTTGAATTTCTTCCCCTTTTGAAATAGTAAAAGCCGAGAGCAAGCTTGCTTGGAATGAGAGAATTGATTTTTTTTTGTGTTTTGATGAAATGATTTTCTTGGCTTGGTTGATTTGATTTTGTGTTTGATTTAGTCAATTACCTTGTTGCCCTTGAATTTGTGTGGTTCTCATTCAACCACACCTCCTTCCTTCCCATGTCATGCCTATGTCATGTGGTGATGTCATCCTTCCCTCCTTATCCTCTTCTCATTGGTTGGGTGACATCACTCTCTCTAATCCCTTTGATTAACTTCCTAATTGTTTGCCTAATGACCGCTGATCTGTTATACGGTTCGCTTAACTTTCGTTCTCGTTTATCATTTGAAGGATCATACCCGGGATCTTATTACTTAGGTTTCCTTAACCTTTCTCAATACATTATATTCCTTTTTATGATCCTCTATTATAATCCTTTAATTTAAATCATTTTTATCCTGTTACCTTATACTCAATTCTCTCTGTATCTAGTGTATTTCCGGGAAAAATCAAAGTGTTCGGATTTGGATTCTGACGATCTTTATATACACTCATATATCATATAGAGTACTGATAAAATCTCAGAATATCCATAACAGAACCCCTACATAGTGTGGCATGAAAAGTTTCCTCATTCAGCTAAAATACTATTCACAAGGGTTACAAAAAGTTCAAAATTTTGGGGGTTATTACAGTCTCCCCTCCTTAAAAGGATTCCGTCCCGGAATCAAATTGAAAATAAATACGGATACTCTCTTAGCATTGCACTTTCTAACTCTCGAGTAAATTTTCCCACATTGTGGTCCTACCACCAAACTCCGCCTATTTTGATAACCCTTCTCCTAAGTACTTGTTCCTTTTCACTCTATAACCCTTCCTGGTTGCTCCATATAGATTACGTCTGGTTGCATGTCTATGCGCTCATATGCCCCTATTTATCTGGCATCCGAATTACACTTCCTTAACATTGATACGTGAAACAGTTATGACTTGTTACATGTTCTGGGGTAAGGCTAGCTCATACGCTAACTTCCCAATACTTCTTAATATATCCAAGGGTCCGACAAATTGTGGACTTGGCTTTCCTTTCTTTCCGAATCTCATCAATCCTTTCCAAGGGTTTTCAAGGGAATACCTATAACATTACTAGGCCCTCTATTTCATACTCTTTGCCCTTTTTGAGTCAAATCAGCATACCTCTTATGTCCATCTGGGGTTACTACCAGCCGTCCTCTGATTAGATCTATTATATCCCTGGTCCTTTGGACTACTGCGGGTCTGAGCATCTTGCGCTCTACAACTTCATCCTAACATAAGGGAGATCGACAGTGTCTTCCCTCAAGGATCTCATAAGGCGACATCTCGATAATGACATATGATCTATTGTCGTAAGATAACTTAATCCGTGTTAAGTGATCATTCCAAATTCTTTCAAGTCTATTGCACAGACTCTCATTATAGCTTTTAGCATTAGAACTTTTGCTTCTCAATACCCATTCTTTTCCAGTTCGTAATCGCTACTACCTTTCGTTCCTAATATTATACGGGTTATACTTTTGCTCGCTAGCGTTCTATAACCTTTTAATAACCACGTCAACCTTAGTATCACGAATGTGTTTCCATTCCGCATACTACCACCACTTTATTACTCCTTTTTCAGTTGTTTCTATTTTCCAAAATTTGATCAATCATATAGAAGTAAAGGAATTTGTTGAGAGATCACTATGATCATGAACACTTGTTATATCACATAGTTAGTACAAAAGGTGGTCAGCCTTTAGTACTTGACAAGCAATTAAACAATAGCTGGTATCCTACTCGGCTTCTATCACACAGATAGATAGTCATTCGGCAATACCTCCCCTTCTGGAAGGGTTGTTCTTCTCAGTTCACATGAAATGAAAAGAAGAGAAAAGAACGAACTGAAGAGAATTGTATATATGAAAAAAATATTGCCATAAAATATCTGGCTTGGAACCTACCTCTGAACTATAGAGGTTTGTCATAGGAGAACAAAACATATATGTATTTATATCAACATCAAGTATTATAGCATCCTATTTCACATGCCTAAATATTTTTTTTTTGCTATTCCGTCCATCATTCTATGGACCCATGTTCTTCCTCGAGCTTATACACAATCACCTTTGAAACTCCTTCGATATCGAAAATCGAACCTGGGATCTCATTCTAGACATCATCGTTACTTGAATTCTATGCTTGCACCGTAACCTTCCTCGTATAATAATACGACTCCCTATTGATAAGAAATAATAAATATTCAATAGGTAGATACTCTACTTAATTAGTCTATCAATGATAACTTATACACTACCACGACCCGATTAGTGGTACTCAATCTCAACATCCATTCCAATACAACTCTCACGGTTGTAAACAGCTCATTACTCGCAGAATCATTGCTGCATTACTATGGTCCATCACTGACCTACTGTAGTCATTCATTTTCCATGAAGACTTAATAGCTAACCATACGGAGTCCATACATCTCGTATCTAATTCTTCTAAGGAGGTAACATAATCACCATTCATGATTCATGAAGAACACTCCTGATTCTGACATACATACATGACATGAAGCAGATAAAATTGCAGAAGAGTTTCAATCAAGGCAACGATAGCAGGTTAATACCATTCTTAATCATATGCCTTCAATAGAAGACTTAACTCAAAGGTTCGTTTAGTCCTTTTTGAAATATGGTCCTGGATTATTCTCAAGATAGGATCTTCTGAGATAGATAGCCCGCTCATGGCGATTACACGAATTAAACCTTTACCAACTACTATTACGGTTGGGTATTGCACAGTCATCAGAAGGAATGTCAATCTTCCAAACCATAATACAAGCTTCACAGCTTTAACCATCATCACTGTATTCCTCTCGCACGAGCGCCTATAATTATCCTCTTACATTTAAAGCGTCGACCACCTCTTTGGCCTTTCCTGATAGTAAAATTTCCTTACAGTCAATTTCATTTTAACCACTTTCACTAATTTTCTACCCTATTTCCGATCACTGCTTGAGTGAAGATGTTTTCCTTAAAATCAGATGAGTAAATTTTTTTATTTTTTTTTTACCATTTTTCCATAAGTTATTGCCTCAGTCTTTAGAGGCTAATCACTGTCAAGACTGATTCTCAATCATACTTAGAACATCTTTTATCCTGGGCCTTAATTGCCCTGAACAATTTCGACCTTTACTGGTTCGATTCATACTTTCTCGTGGTTCAACACGTGCCCCACTTGGCATCATTATAATTATGTCATATTTCCTTTATCCATATTTCTATTCTTGAGAATTTTGAATATTACCTTTTTCCTTATAAAACCTCTAAGGTTATCCTTCAATCGTTCCTCATGTATTCCCTAGATACAGGGCATATCACAATACCATTTACTAATACTAGAACCATTGTCTATATACTTCTGAAAAATTTCTCCACTGATTCTTAAAGGTTGTTGTTACCTTAACCCTTTCCCAATCATACTGTCAAAACTCATACTGTCCCTATTAAGGGTGACATGCCAACCTTTATGCAGTCCCCTAGGATTCATTTTAAGTTACCAATGTTCTATCCTTAATTCCACCTTTAAAAGGTACCTGCATCCTTCCATGGATAAATCAAGTCATATATCCTTGATAGATTATCTTATTCATCATTCCCACCTTGATAGTCTATACCTGACTTCATAATAGCATCCTTATTCAAATTGAGGTCAATCCATATGGCCTCCAAAAGATAACAATGGTCATCCGCTTTTCTTTCCTGATTTGGTAATTATTACATGGATGTTCTGGAAGATATTGGTCATAATCAATGTGAACTTCTTCTTAATAATTCCTTATTTACTTTTGTTGTTTATCTCAACAGTCACCTCAATGTTGGGATATCTCTCATACCTGGCGTCTCCCTTTCTGAGTATCGAGCCACCGGTCTTACATTTCACATTATTGAAGGTCACTTCCTTCATCCAATTTTCCTACTTTCTTACTTTCTTGTCTCCTTAGTCTATCCGCGTCTTATTATTTATCCTTCGAACTATCTAAAGGTTTACTTGAATCCTCCCAACTTAAAGGAGATAAAATGTACATAACTCGTATGCCTTCAACCATCAACTTTAACTCATGGTGAATCACCCTCATACCAATGATTACATACTTTCCTATTTCTATTGCTACGAGTCTTTAGGGTTTCCTCATACCTGACTCCCTTATCATACCTCAAACTCTATTGCCTTTATATCCCTTTCCACTTCAGTTCCTTTTTATTTCTCTTTCTCTTATCATTATTTCATGAACCAACACAACATAAGCATTGATTTCAAACATCCCGTCATTCTGGATTCGTGTCCTTAGAACGAATCTTGACAACTTTTACAACTTAGATTCATAATTCATCATACTCGTCTGCCTTTGTTCTGGCTCTAAAGCTTTTACTCTATCTCTATAACCTTGGGAAGTACTTTCCTGAAACAATTGACTGAACTTAAATCAGTTTATTATAATCTCTTGCTCCGTGCCTTCCTTGGTCTTTCACCAGCGGGTGGTCTCTCTCTTAGGAGGGTAAGTGATAAAAATAGTATTTTGTGATTCGTCAATCATTTAGAATCTCAAATGATTCATATATTTCCTTTAGCCAGGCTCTTGCCTCGACTGGGTCAGCTTGTTCCTTGGAACTCTGAGAACTTAGCGACTTAGAGGTCCTGAAAGAATTTCACACCACATTGTTTCCTCAAGGTGGTGGTTGGGAATAAAATATAAGTTCTGTTTAGACAGGTTCATGAATTTCCGTATAGGAGTACCGTCTCGGGTCTCCTTATCTCGATCGACTTCTGCTGTCTTAGTCTAAATATTTCTTCCTACTCCCCATAATTGGGGTCATCTTTTAATTTAAAATCTTCATTTTCCACTTTATTATATTCCGGATTCTTTATATCTTAATTGCGACCTCCCTGATTATCACATTCAAGGTTTGCCCCTAATCTTATTCCTTGTGAGGGCATATTACTTGGAAAATTTTGAGAATCTCCGGATATTTGTCTTACTTACTTTGCTTAAGTCTTCCCCTCGTTTAGTCCTTGCACGATTGCAAATTATGAATTCTCAAGTTCGATAAACTTCATGACACTCTCTTAAGTGTTAATAGAGCAATTAACAATGTGATTTTATCACAAACAAACTTATCTGAACTGAAATTAACGAATATATACATAACCATTTGTTCGAGGGTACAACAACTGAACATATTAAAGAGGATTACATCATATGAACTTATCGCTCCTATCCCAAAAGTACTACCATAGATAGTCATCTCGTCATTAAAAGTAATCATTCATAACTTAGGCTAATCCTCCAAAAGCGGTGCTACATGAAACCTTTGTTTGATTGCTCTGGCTCTGCACACTACCATGGATTAAGAGATGCGAGCACGCACGACATCCCTAACCTGCTCCATCACAGAGGTGATGAGGTCTAAGATAGTCGCAAGTAGAGCTGGATCAACCTGTCCCTCAAGATGGCCTCTAGCTGTAACACGGGTGGTAGCCTCAATCCTTTCCATGCTATACGCTAATCCTGCCGGAAGTATCCCACCCTCAATCCTTGGTGCAGTAAGTCGATCCAACAGATCACTCCTAACATTCCGGGCCTCTGACAGGCCACCCAAAGTCATATGATAATCAGCGATAAGAGAAGCCTGAGTGGTAGCATCTAGCAGTCCATGGGGTGCAGGTGGTGTAGACCCAGGAGATCCAAATGGATAACCAAGCACGGTATCAGGTGACAATGGTGCAGGGGATAAAGGTGGCATTTCCTCAGTATGTGCTGGGCTCTGTACAGGGGAGGGAACAGGAATTGGTGGAACCTCATGGATGTCTACAGGAGCCTCTGGAAGAGGGTCTGATACTGGTATAATTGGATTCGTGGAAGGCCCCACTCCTTCTGCCCTCATTAACCTTTGTGCCCTTGGTAACTCTTCATCCTCTAGTGCCACCCTCGCGGCCATTCTTGCTCTGGTAGTCGCCCTGACTACGGTCATCTGTTCCTTAGCGGTCCTCTCTTCATTCTCATCAGGATCCTCCATGAGATCCTCCTCAGCCACAATCCTTTCCGGAATAACATCCTCAACCGCAACATTCTCTATCGGAACCTCATCCGGTCCCTCATTAGGGTACTCCATCGGATTCACAATTTGATCTCCAACTTGTAATAAAACATCCTCATGCTGATGCTCCTCAACCTCAAGGTTCGGTGCCCCGCTGCCCTATACGAGAACGAACTATGTTACTATCACGATACTTATAAGGGTTCCCGTAAGGGTTTTAACTGTCAGTGCTACGTTAGGTAGCCCGACTATGAACTTGGCAAGAGTTCTTATTATCTTAGTGAACTTATTATCTTAACGTCACATCATCTCTGAGGTTTATAACGCTTAGCTCTGATACCATTTCTGTAACACCCTCAAATCCGGGGTCGGGGATCCGGGTTGTCACGAGTTCCATTTCCCTTAATAACACCCAATCTTAATAATTACTCAACTACTCTGTACTGTGACCCCACAATAAACACACACACCACACGTTATAGTCTCAGAGATGAACATCCAAAAATAACCACAAGTCATTTTATTCCACAATTATCTGTCCATACACCTTAAAAGTTTTTCTGAATAAATTTACATTTCTTTGCCATTATTACAATTCATAAATATACATAAATCTTGTACATCAAAAGTTGAAAGCCTAGCCTATTGGTAGTTCCTACCTCAGCTACGACGGCATCAATGCTTCTAGAAAACTGCGGAACGTCTCCTAATCGCTTGCGAATCGGGAGCTTGGTCCTGTTCATCTTTTCTATCTGTTGTTGTGTGATGAAAGAAGAAAGCAAGGGTGAGCAGCAAGCCCACCAAAATAATATGTATAATGATTAACAATATGAGCCTTCTCATAGTACTCATGAAAGTCTTGGTCAAAAGAAATGAACCAAGTTTGATATCTTAATGCGATGAAGTCGCAAAATATTCAGTATATATACATATATACTTTTCAAAATATTGGAAGTCCTCTTCAATGCATAATATACACAAAGTCCCAGTGTATAACTGTATAAAAAATATCGTTGCAAGGTGATCTAATATATCTAACCTTGTCTCAACGTTTTTCTGAAAATCTTTGTCATTCATAAGACAATCATTAATTAGATATAAGTTTAAAAGATGAAGTTACAAGATACCCCAATATACTTATATCTTTCCCAAATACTACTTGAACTACCACCGTTCAAGTTATAATTAGTTTCAAAAGTTCATCACATAGATGAGACTACAAGACAAGATTTGAATAGATTAAATCTTTGAAATATTATTAAAGGAAATGAAGTTATGATATACTTCATTAACTTCTGATATATATATATATATATATATATCCACATATACATCTTCTTTATACAATTTCCTGAAAACCTCTGTCATGTAAAGTATGAACAGAGTTGCAATATCCAATAAGTTTGGAAAGGAAAAGAATTTTGGCATAAACCAGATATCTTGCTGATCAGGCAAAGATACCCATAAGTAACCTTTTCTACTAGTAGATGGACGAATTCCCCACTGGTCATCACCCTGGTCGTAATAGGACCTTATGCCGGACTGCCACTCAGCCACTTATGCGTTTGATGGACTCCCACTGAGCCACTTACACTATCATGGACGCCCACTGAGCCCATGTTGCTTATGCCGATTCAATAGATGGACTTACTTCCCGAACGTTGGGTAAGTAATCAATTCATTTACCAAAACTGCAACCGTGTTGCGAATATAAAATACACCACAGTGCCGGATCCCTCAGGTTTTGAGCGAGTATTTAAATCCCCTTAAAAAGGAAAATCTTAAATATAAAAATGAGTTTTGGGATCCGCTCTAACTTTTAAAAATTATTTTTGAAGACTCGAAAACACTTTATAGAGTGTTTGGAGTAAAGCTAATTTAATGAAGTAAATCAGTCCCCAGAATATTTAGAAAATGACTGAATATTATTATTTAAATAATATTCCCATAAAGAATAATCTTTATAAAAATAATTTAAGTAGAAGTATTAAAACTTATACTTGAAACGAGTATTAAATAACCAAAGATATACTTATATGAAAGTATTATCTTTATTTGAATAATCGAAAATAAGTTTGATTATTGACACCTTATTCTTTAATAAAATAAAGAATATATCTCAGCAAATAATCGGAGTCATAGATCCTCAAATGAATATTCAAATAATATTCATTAAATAATATAAACTGAGTCATAAGCCCTCGAATGAATATTCAAATAATATTCAATAAATAATATAAAAGAGTAATAAGCCCTCGAATGAATATTCAAATAATATTCATATAATAAAATAAAAGGAGTCATAAGTCCTCGAATGAATATTCAAAATAATATTCATTTAATATAAAGGAGTCATACGCCTTCGAATAATATTCGAAATAATATTCAATAATAAAATAAAGTTAAAGTTATCGAATAAACCTTATTCGATTAATAGTTTTGAAAACTATGACCATATATATATATATATAAATATATATATATATTTATATCCATATATACAAAATCTACTCGGGATCCTCGACTCCCGGTTTTAGAAAATATTTTCACCTTTGGGTCCCTATACTAAGGGTATATGCAAATTACCGATATCCTCTAGCATAGGTATTATCAACTGAATCAACAGATATATATGGAAAGAATACGAAACATGCATGCATACATATATACCATAGCAGCATGCTTCAATATATTGCAACATTTGCTAATTAACCAACATGCATCTATCGCAAGATAATGCAAATACATATATTCATCACAACAACAGTTATAACAGGTAGAAAACTTGCCTGAGCGACTTGGGGTGATAAAAGGCTCGGGACGAGTTTGGTAACCTATAAACAACAAGTAAGTTGGAATTAAACCAAAGTCACTTGTAAATCTATACTTTAACTAACTTAGACTCTAACGCTTATTTTGCGCTTACTGATTCACTTAAGTCACTCGAGTACCCTCGGCTCCACCATTTTTAATAATTTAACCTTTATGAGTTTTAAGGCGATTCCTTTGCGAGTGTCTTACCAACTTCCTAACACACTTACCATAAATGTTTCATACTTCAATTAGTCCTTTTTGGTCTTTAACCTATGTTTCAAAGTAAGGCGAGGGGAAACGTTTCGTTCGTGAAACGCCGTTACTTGAAACGGTCGTTTCTCCTAAACCGTGCATCAGAATCGAACGAACTACATATCAAAACGAAGCTCGTAACATGAGCTATCTATACATGGCAATGGTCATAATCTAGCAGGGGGTTCTCGGATCCTAATGTTATGCACAAAAACAGTCTAAAGAAAATCGGACGTTACGACGGCTATGTTTACGCAATTTCCCAATTTTAAACTATTCAAAACCAACCCAATTCAACCTCAATCCAACATACAACCAACATCCATCCTTATCACATCATAACAACCCCAAACAATTCAATTTTAACATTCATACTTATGCCTAAGCTTAACTTTAACCATACTTAAGTTCTTTTAATCAAAACAACAACATTTACCATTCCATTTCAATACCATTTCACTCCCAAACTCTAAATCACAAACATCAAGCTACAATATCACCCTACTAATCAAAATCACCTTATAATACATAGGAATCTAGGGTTTGGAGATGATATATCTTCCTTGAAGTGGTGGGAGGAGCTAGGAAGCCTTAAGAAGCTTTGAGAAGTCTTAGGAATGCTTGGATCTTCAAGGAAATCAAGAAAAATTTCAAGTTAAAAACTTGAAAACACTATTCATAGTCTTCTTCTTTGATTAAATGAAGAAGATTGAGAAGGAATTAATGGCTTAAAATCATGATATAGCCCTAACTAAGCATAAAGACGATTAGGGAATTATCTTACCAATTTAGGAGGCTTGGATCTTGAGTTTTGAATTTCTTCCCCTTTTGAAATAGTAAAAGCCGAGAGCAAGCTTGCTTGGAATGAGAGAATTGATTTTTTTTTGTGTTTTGATGAAATGATTTGCTTGGCTTGGTTGATTTAATTTTGTGTTTGATTTAGTCAATTACCTTGTTGCCCTTGAATTTGTGTGGTTCTCATTCAACCACACCTCCTTCCTTCCCATGTCATGCTTATGTCATGTGGTGATGTCATCCTTCCCTCCTTGTCCTCTTCTCATTGGTTGGGTGACATCACTCTCTCTAATCCCTTTGATTAACTTCCTAATTATTTGCCTAATGACCGCTGATCTGTTATACGGTTCGCTTAACTTTCGTTCTCGTTTATCGTTTGAAGGATCATACCCGGGATCTTATTACTTAGGTTCCCTTAACCTTTCTCAATACATTATATTCCTTTTTATGATCCTCTATTATAATCCTTTAATTTAAATCATTTTTATCCTGTTACCTTATACTCAATTCTCTCCGTATCTAGTGTATTTCCGGGAAAATCAAAGTGTTCGGATTTGGATTCTGACGATCTTTACATACACTCATATATCATATAGAGTACTGATAAAATCTCAGAATATCCATAACAGAACCCCTACATAGTGTGGCATGAAAAGTGTCCTCATTCAGCTAAAACACTATTCACAAGGGTTACAAAAAGTTCAAAATTTTGGGGGTTATTACATGTGTAGTTGTTATGTTTGTTAATCCCTACTTTACCATTTCTATTGTTTTTCCTTTTAGTTTCTGTTTTTACCTCTATCTTCTCAAGTCTGTCACTCAACTGTTTGACAGTCATGTGACCAACATTAGCCTTTTTCCCTTTCTTGGCTTGACTTGACTCCCCTGAAACAAAGTTCTTGGAAACAGACCCATACTTTTCATTTAGCTTGGTTAGTTTGGCTTTACTAATGGGTTTGTTCACAGCCGACGGAAGAGGATTTTTATCATTCGACGGATAACACATTTTGTTATCCGATGGATAGTCCTCATCATCCGTCGAGTCTACATCTGTCAGCAATCCATCTACCAAAATAGGTTCTAGTTTCTCCTTATTCTTTTTCCAGGCTTCATCACAAAAGGACTCAATTCCTTGAACCTTGGTGATTTGAGCATGAACATCTCTGGATGTTTTCCATGCTTTAATCACCTCCTGTTCACGATCGAGCTTCTTTTTTAAAATTTCTTCCTTTTTCAAGGACTTAGTTAATTCCTCCTTAGCAATTCTACACTCAATTTTTAGTTTCTCAAACTCAACAAACTGAGACTCAAGCACATTATTTCTCTCACTCAAAAACAAGTTGTTTTCTTTGATTTTAGCATTTTCTTTAGTGAGGGACTTAAGTGTAACACGCAAATGATACAATTCTGTAGACATGTCATTTATTGCATCATTACACTCAGCTTTAGATAAATGTGCAAGGTTTGTAGTAATTACCTGATTGCTTGAGGAACTTGTCTCCATTTCATCAGACTTGGCCATAAGGGCTAGATTGACATAGCTGATCTCCTCATCTTCATCCAAACCATCAGCTGCCCAGTCATTCTCTTGTGTAATAAAAGCCCTTTCCTTCTGTTTGAGTAGATCAAAGTATTTTTGCTTATAATCCACAGACTCAAATCTCTTCTTACTAGAATCTGACTTTCTACACTCATTTGCAAAATGCCCTGCCAAGCCACATTTGAAACACTTGAATTTTGACTTATCCACCATGTTTCTATTTGGCTTGGCAGCTCCAAAGTTCTTCTTGAACTTGAGCTTGGCAAATCTTCTTGAAAGGAATGCTAGGTGCTCATCAATGTCCTCCATGTCATCTTGACTCAAAGAATCTTCACTTTCTGCAGCTAGCCCTTTACCCTTGCTTTCACAGGCCTTTAAAGTTGATTCCACAGCTTCCATCTTCACTTCCTTCTCCATTTCCAGTTCAGCAACTAGTGGAATGGATCCTCCTTTCTTCTTTCCTCTCTCCATTCTTTCATCCTGCTCTATTTCAAGCTCATAGGTCTTCAGAATGCCATACAGTCTCTCCAAAGTAAACTCCTTATAATCTTGTGAGTTTCTCAATGAGACTGTCATTGGTTTCCATTCCTTTGGAAGAGATCTGAGAAATTTCAGATTGGAGTCTTTAGTCTGATAGACTCTTCCATGCAATTTAAGAGCATTTAGTAGCTTTTGGAATCTACTAAAAATGTCAGTGAGTGACTCACTTTCTTCATTGTGAAAATGCTCATATTGCTGAATCAGGAGCTGCATTTTATTTTCTCTTACTTGCTCAGTACCATCACTGATTATCTGTATTGTGTCCCAAACTTCCTTGGCAGTCTTGCAGTTGATGATGTTATCAAACATATCTGCATCAACACCATTGAACAGAATGTTCATGGCCTTTTTATCTTTCCTGACTTGTTCAAGATCAGGATCAGACCATTCATGCCTTGGCTTTGGAACTGATGGTTCATTTCCTGTTGTAGCTCTCATTGGAACATGAGGGCCTCTTTCTATGCAGTCCACATAGGCCTCATCTTGAGAAAGCATATGAAGATGCATCTTTACCTTCCAATGATGGTAATTATCTTTATCCAGAAAAGGAATCTTGATTCCAACATCTTTCTTGTTCATCTTGCTGAATTGTTTTGATCTTTAAACTCTTTGTAGATTAAGAGCTTGCTCTGATACCAATTGTTAGTCCCTTAACAATATAGCAAGAATTACAGAAGGGGGGGGGTTGAATGGAATTCTTTATCTTTTTCTTGAAATAAAAATGTTTAACTCGATTATAGATATATTTGTTTTGATTAGCACAATGCGGAATATAAATTTTAATGAATCAAAACAAGAGTAATTAAAAACAAGAGTCTTTAAAAACTTTCTGGTGGATTTAAACAATTCCACCAGAGATATATATTAATATATCGAGAGAACCCTGTGTGCAGAAATGCTCACAACTGCTTTTACAAGATAGAACAACTAAGAACACAGGAAATGCTAAAGATAGTGCTTACAAAGATTTCTCTATGTTTGTTTCTAAGCTCACTTAGTTTTCTTAGTTGTTTTATATTTGCTACTCTCTTGGTTTATATATATTACCAAGATTACAAAGTCAAAAGAATTGAATAAATATAAAATCTAACAGTCTTGATCTTTGCTGCTTTTCGTCCTTTATTACCCAGTTAATGGGCTTCCACAGTGTTTGTATCCAATCTCGACGGCTGTGTGTCAGCTTTCACTGTTCAACTGATGTTTGAATCTTGATATTATCATCCGTCGACTTTCAGATCATCCGTCGATGACTTACTTGATCATACGTCGACTGCTATTTTGAACATCCGTTGAAAGTCATTTGATCATCCGTCGAAGCTTTGTTAAGCATCCGTTGATAGCTATTTTGGCACTTGACTTCATTCACTTATACAGAATTACAAGACATTGCTTATGTACAGTTAATCAACCTATTCTGCATATCTAGTTAAAGTCAACATGACTTATATGCTACTACCGATTCTATACAAATGTGCATACAACACTGTGCTACAAACTTATCATTATATAAGCTACTCACTCGATGGATAATAAATTACTCATCCGTCGGTACTCAAACTGAGTTATCCGTCGGGACTATAATTCTTATCCGTCGAGTGCTACATTATTTCACTAAGTAAAATCTACTTAGATGTTTTGTTTAGGTAATCATCAAGTGCACAACATATTCACAACAAAGGTAATGTCTCCACAGCTTCAAAGCAAATACAATTGCAACCAGTTCCAAGTCGTGAGTTGGGTATCTTTGTTCGTGAGGCTTAAGTTTTCTTAACGCATAGGCTATCACCTTCCCGTGTTGCATTAAAACACAGCCCAATCTTTTGTGTGACGCATCACTGAATATCACAAAATCTCCTTTATCATCTGGCAGAGCTAAAACTAGAGCAATAACCAACTTTTGCTTTAATTCTTGAAAACTCCTTTCACATTTCTCCGTCCATTCAAACTTCTCATTCTTTCGGGTCAATTTTGTCAATCGTACCGCAATCTTAGAAAAATCCTTCACAAATGTTCGATAGTAGCTGGCCAATCCCATGAAACTTCTAACTTCAGTCAGGGTCTTCGGCCTTTCCCAGTTCATTACAGCTTCTATCTTTGCTGGATCAACTCGAATTCCTTCCCTACTGACAATGTGTCCTAGAAACTGAACTTCTCGTAACTAAAATTCACACTTTGAAAATTTTGCATATAACTTCTCCTTTCTTAAAGTCTCCAAAGCTATTCTCAGATGTTCAGCATGTTATTCCTCGGTCTTTGAGTATATTAAAATGTCGTCGATAAACACAATGATAAACTTATCCAAGTACTCCTTGAATACTCGATTCATCAAATCCATAAAGGTAGCTGGCGGATTTGTCAATCTGAATACCATAACTAGAAACTCGTAATGTCCGTATCTGGTTCTGAAAGCAGACTTTGGTATATCTTCCGGCTTAATGCTCAACTGATGATATCCCGATCGCAAGTCAATCTTTGAAAAATAAGTTGCTCCTTTAAGTTGGTCAAACAAGTCATCAATACGAGGTAACGAATACCTATTCTTGATGGTCAATTTGTTTAACTCTCTATAGTCAATGCACAATCTCATACTTCCGTCCTTCTTTTTCACAAACAAAACTGGAGCACCCCATGGAGATACACTCGGCCTTATAACTCCTTTATCCAATAGTTCTTATAATTGCTTGGCCAATTCCTTCATTTCTGCTGGTGCCATACGATAAGGTGCCTTTGATACAGGTTCCACGCCAGGTGCTAAGTCGATAGAAAATTTGATTTGACGATCAGGCGGTAATCCAGGAAGTTCGTCAGGAAATATATCGGGAAATTCGCTAACTATCAGAATACTTCCTATATTCGGCATCTCCTTAGATCTATCAATTACGTGGGCCAAATACCCTTCACACCCTTGTCTTAACAGTCTTTAAGCTTGAATCATTGTCAAAAATGTCTTAACTTGCTTTTGCCCTTTAAACTCTACTCTCTTTCCTTGAGAGGAATTAAGAATCACTTTCTTCTTCTTACAATCTATCTGAGCACCATGCTCTTCTAACCAATCCATTCCTAATATAACGTCAAATTCTCCTAATTGGAAAGGTATGAGGCAAGCAGGGAAACTATAGCCTGAAATCTCTAATTTACACCGAAGGCAAACATCTTTAATGAATACTCGTTCTTGATTAGACAAAATGATAGATGAGGGTTCAACTAACAGTTCAATTTCACAATTCAACTTGCCAATAAAAGATTCAGATATGAAAGATCTAGTAGCTCCGGAATCAAATAGCACTTTAGCATTGATGTTGTTGACAGAAAGCGTACCTGCCACAACTTCAGAACTCCGAACAGCATCCTTGATGTTCATACTGAATGGCCGGGCCTAAGCAGGATAGGAGGGAGGAAACACTGGAGTTGCAGATTCAGAAGGTTGATTTGAAGGAAGTTGAAGAATTGGAACAGAAGATGTCATTGCTTGATTGAAAGGTGCGGCTGTCAATTGCATCAACTTGTTGTTTCCGGGGTTCTTGCAATCCCTCGACATATGACCAGTCTTTCCACACTTAAAATATGTAATAGAAGGCTCTGGGTTCCGGCACTCATTCGTATAATGACCTTTCGCATTGCACTTGAAATAGACTATGTCGGCCTTATTGCAGTTACCTGTGTGTTTCTTGTTACAGAATTTACACTCCGGATTTGTTGCTTGCTGGAATCTCTGCCCTTGAATCCTATTCCTCTGACTCTTATTATCACCTTTCTTAAAGCTTCGGGACCCTCCTTGGTTCTGGAATCCAAACTTCTTGAAATTCTTTCCACTTTGGCTTCCTTGAGCCGATCCTTCTCCATTATTTCCAAACTTTCTTTTCTTACTCTCTTTTTCCTTTAAATTTTGGTCACTTTCTCCTTCAATCACCATTGCCTTCTGGACCACTTCAGCATATGTGGCCAATTCAAAAGCAGCCACTCTGCTTCGTAGCCAAGGCTTTAATCCTTGTTGAAATCTTTTTGCTCTCTTCTCATCCGTGTCCACATAATCTCCAACAAACCTAGCCAATTCGGTGAATTTCTTCTCGTACTCTCCCACAGTCATTCCTTCTTGCTTCAATTCAAAGAACTTCAATTCCATTTGAGTCTGCATATACCTCAGGAAATACTTGTCTAGGAAAATCTTCTTGAATCTATCCCAAGAAATAACTTCTCCTTCTTCTAGAGCACGGGCTGACTCCCACCAATAGTTCGCTTCGCCTTTCAGAAAATAAGACACGTAATCGACCTCTGTTTCTTCCCTAACAACAGCTAGCGTGAAGGCTTTCTCCATCTCTTTAAGCCAAGATTGAGCTTCTACAGGGTCTTGAGTTCCATAAAACTCTGGGGGTTTCACAGCTTGGAACGATTTGAAAGTCGTAGGGGTTGGTGGTGGAGGTGGTTGTTGAATTTGTTGCTGAAGAAGTTGTTGTTGAGCAAGGGTAACAGATTGTTGGTGAAGTATTTGCATAAGTTGAGCCAAGTTAGGTGGTGGATCTTCATGATCCCTGGTATTGGTGTTGCGGGCTCTACGAGGAGGCATGATTCTGAATGTAAATAAGAAAGGTTTATTCACAGTTCAATAATTGCATAGACAAAAAGGGTAAATATTAAGCACTGAGATATTATTCATGAGATATCTTAGGAAAAAGATTAGACATTAAAAGAGGTCAACAGAATTCACTCAACAATTTTTATCTAAGCAAGTATATAACATGGTAATGAGATGGCAATATCATAGGGATAATCAAAGTGCGAAGTTAATAGTAGTTCGAATGAAAAGTGCGAAATAGAGTACAAACAGGAAATAAAGTGCAAATAAAGTCTTCCCGAAACAATCCGGGTACAAGGTACAAATGGAAATCAAAGTATTAATCAACAACAACGCTAGAGATAGGTAGACTATATGATAGTCTAAGGGGATGGTGATGGGGGAACAGGGGCACAGAGACGGCTAATCACTCGGCGGAGCTCGTCAGCAATGGCGGTAAGAGCAATCTGACTCTCTCTCTCTCTCTCATGGTGTGGAATCATCAATGCCAATTGGTCCTCAGCCATCTGGATGATCTCCTCAAGTCTGGCTATCAATCGGGGTCGGTTGGGCTCGTCATCAAAGCTCTCGCGGTACAACTGGTCCACCCTACGCCGAAGATTTGCATTCTCGCCTTCCAGTCGATCAACCATAAGTACCATCTGCTCGTACAGGGAGAATGGCACAGTAAAAGGGAAGCCGGGAGTCGATGAGGATGAAGCCTGACAATCAATTATATATACGCGGTTGTAAATAAAAGGGTCGGAATACCTGTAGATTCTAACGCGCCAAAACCCAAATGATCTAAGTTCATCCTATTCTCTAAATTCCTATCTTATATTCATTTATCCTATGTTGTTCAGTGACTCAAACATGTGGCTCTGATACCAAAAACTGTGACGGACCCACTAATACTAACTAGCAATAATAGAGATAAAGCCAAAAACTCGAGATATATACTTGGGTTAAATACTTCATCCCTACTGATTTTAATCTCTTCTAGCCATGAAATAATTAATCTATCATTTTAATATAAAATTCGTGGCATGCATCTCATAAAAATCAAGTATCAAAGCTCATAGCAAGCAAGTATGGTTCCTAGTCTAAAAATACCTGTAAATCAACATGCAAAGGTAAATCTCAACATACAAGGGCTATAATTAACATGCAAGTCTTAAAACTTAATATACTTGAAGATATGCATAGCATTCAAGAGTTTCAACATCATATCTCATCATTTTTGAAGTAAAATGGTTTATAAGCAACATGCAAAGTCATTTTCATAGAAATTTCTAAAGAATCAACCATTTACATTCGGCTCTTTTAATATATCATTGCCAAATGCTATGAACAAGATCATGACTTGGAATATTGAAGTAAAAATACTCCTCCAAGATCATATCAAGTCCATATCTTTAAGCCCTTATGATTTTAGTCCTTAAATCCATGAGAATTCAAGGCCTAAATCTTGGCTATAAAAACACATCAACACATAGTTAAACATACCTTTTATGAGCTAAATATTCAAGTATAAAGGTGAGAATATGAGGGAACTAGCTCCTTGATCAAAGTGTTTAAAAAGGAAAGAAAAAAAATGAAAGAAGAGGGGGTGGGGAGGCTTCGTCCGAGATGGAGGAAAAAGGGGAGGGAGGGAGTGAAGTGGTGTGCAAAATGTGAGAATGTGACTTGTGTTTTGGATTTTGTTGTGTTAAAATGGTAGTGGAATGGAGAAATGACTCTTATGCCCTTTCTATAAGCTTAAACACTATTGCATGCAAGGGCACATAGGTATTTTACTTGGTCAAAATGAGTGAGTGGGGTTGGAAATGGCAATCATATCCTTGGTCTCTTTTATAAAGAATTTTACATGCAAGGGCACATTAGTAATCTAGTAATCATTTTTCTAGAATTAAAAATATGCTTAAAAAGAATGAATTTTAATAAATAAAGTACAATTCCATAAATCACAAAAATTATACCATAATTTACTTTAACATTTTAGAAATTTTATAAGAATATTTTCAAGAAATTTGAATAAAAATAATTTTCAAAAGATTTTTCATTATAATAATACTTCTATAACAAACCACATAAAAATATAATTTAATTAGATTTTAATGCAAATAAATATTTAAAAATTTAATCTAGCATTATACCAATTTATCTATTCGTCTAAGCACAGAATTTCCATATCCAAATATTTGTACGAAGATTCGAATCGTCTCGAAGAAAAATATATTCGTATTTACTTACTACACATTATCACTGGAAAACAATATTTAGAAATTTATGTACTCACAGTAATGCACAGAAAAGCCACATCATAGATTTATAATATCATAATATTTACAGTCGTTACACAAAGTCTTTCAAATGGATGTGAAAAGTGCTTTTTTCAATGGAGAATTGGAAGAAGAGGTATATGTTGAACAACCTCCAGGATTTGTAGATCCAAAATTTCCTAATCATGTCTACAGACTTGATAAAGCACTTTATGGCCTTAAGCAAGCTCCAAGAGCATGGTATGAGACTCTAGCTCAATTCCTTCTAGAAAGTGGATTTCACCGAGGAACAATTGATAAAACACTATTTTACCTCAACCATGGAAAGGACTTACTTTTGGTACAGATATATGTTGATGATATCATCTTTGGTTCTACAAATGGCAAACTCAGTGAAAGGTTTACAAAGCTAATGCAGTTAAGATATCAAATGAGTACGATGGGAGAACTTAGCTATTTTCTGGGACTTCAAGTCAAGCAAAATGAAGAAGGTACTTTCATAAATCAATCCAAGTACACCAGAAATTTAATCAAGAAATTTGGAATGCAAGACTGTTCAACTGCATCCACTCCCATGGCCACTGCAACCAAGTTAGATAAAGATACTGGAACATCAGTAGATATTACAAACTACAGAGGTATGATTGGCTCTTTATTCTATTTAACTACAAGTAGACCTGATATCATGTATGCTACCTGTCTTCGTGCAAGATTTCAGGCTGATCCAAGAGAACCTCATCTAATAGTTGTGAAAAGAATTTTCAAGTACCTCAAGGGTACAACTGATTTAGGATTGTGGTATCATAGAGAATCAGATTTTAAGCTAATAGGTTACTCAGATGCAGATTTTGCAGGATGCAAAATAGACAGGAAAAGCACTAGTGGAAGCTGCCAATTTCTTGAAGGCAGATTGGTTTCTTGGTTTAGCAAGAAACAGAAATCAATTTCCACATCAACTGCAGAAGCAGAATATATTGATGCAGGAAGCTGTTGTGCACAGATTCTTTGAATGAAGAATCTGTTACTGGACTATGGGTTAGAATTTTCTAAAATACCCATTTACTGTGATAATCAAAGTGCTATTGCTATGACAGGTAATCTAGTTCAACACTCAATGACGAAGCACATCAGCATAAGGTACCATTTCATAAGGGAACATGTGATGGAAGGTACAGTGGAATTGCATTTTGTTCCAACAGATCAACAACTAGCAGACATCTTCACAAAACCACTATATGAAGCTACTTTTACAAGACTGGTAAATGAACTTGGAATGGTTTCAGGTTCCTTCTCAAAATCTGCTTAGTTTTTGTTCTCATGCATCAGACTTTATGATCAGTGTTTACAGATTGTCTTATCTCTATGTAATCTGTGCTTAAAATGTTATATATTAAATACTGATTGTATCTGATGTGATTCTATGTACTCTTATAGTGTTTTGAATGTTCTGTGATTATTCAATCCAATGAGGATTACTGTGCTAGATGCTGACCTAGTAGTCTTTAACATACTAAATATCTCATGTTTGAATTAGTTGTTTATGTGGAAATTCATTAACACAAGCAAATTCTGATTTTGAGCTTAGTCAAATTTACTTTGTGTATCTTACTACTAAGTTACAAACTAGATTTTTGCTTCTTATCTGTCAAATTCTGATGTCAGTAAATCTTAAGGATGAACTACATGCTTGATAAGCCTCACTTATCTGAAGAAAAGAAAAGAAAAGAAAATTGAAGTCAAATACTCCTTTGAGATCTAGAGTAATATATGTGAAAGGAAAGACCCAAGTGCATTGCTGGTATTAAGTTATATACATTAGAAAAGCAAATATTTTTTTCTTGGTGACTTTTCATATTCTCTGATTACTTGAGAAATACTCTGATAATAGCATAAATTCTGATAGCAATTGTGACTCACTTATACTGAGAAGCCACTGTAAAAAGAATGTCAAAAGATGCATAAAATGAGCACAAACAGTTGAGGTGGACTCTTGCATAAATTTATTTTATAGTAGACTTCAAAATTAAAGACAGATTTTAAGTACTTTTCTTAGGTATGCCTTATTTCTAAGATATAATGAAGTTTATCAGACATTAATCTTTATCTGATCATTTGCAAATGCACACACTCCCTCTCCATTTGAATGATGAAAATTACTGTGGTGATTAAGTTGTTTTTGACAAACAGTTTAGTATTATTTGCATAAATTTTAAGGACAAGTTTTAATGAAAGTTCTGATGATTAAACTCTGAAGAAACCAGTCATTATTTGTATGAAGAATCACAAAAATAGGCATTCACTTTTTGAGTACAGAAGCTATATTCTGATGACCGTTAAATTCTGATAATAGTCAAGTTCTGATGCAAATCCTGATGGAAACTCTGATGCTTACGTGGCATTATTTATTTACTTGACTTATTTGTGGTTTTACTGTAACGGTCATATATTATCAGAAAATAATTGAGATAAAAAAAGTCATAATCATTTGGTTAGTGGGAAACGTGTTTGCCTTGACAACTGCATGTGCACAATAATTACTGCTTATTTCTTATGCCCACTAACTACTGCTTTAACTATTTACTGGCTGACAGGTGTAAAGTGTCTGTTTTACTTCCAAAAAGAGCTGTTGAGTGGAGAGAGTATATATATGGAAGTTAAAAGATTTTACAATCTTTTTCGTACTTTCTAGTTCTTTTCTTATCTCTATTATTCCCTCTCTCTTTCTAATATTCTCTGAAGCTCTATTTTTCACAGGCATTTTATTAAACACTTTGCAAACACACATTTTCTCACTTAGTTTCCTACAGAAATGGAACCAAAAGATCTGATTTATGATGGAGCCAAGTTTGTTCCTAATAACTACATGGCTATTCTTTCGAAGGATGAAGCTCCATCAGAACTTCACTTCATCCAAGATTTTCTGTCTCGAAGTGAGATTGGGTATGCTTTGACCCAACCAGAAGCACTCTCAGGAACTCAAGTGCTGGAGTTTTGGAGTAGTGGTATTTATGATGATGGTGGACAAGCTGGGTCCCCAAGTATTATCTTTATAACAGGGGAGGATGAACATGTGGTGACTGTGTCTAATGTTCGCAAAGCTCTATATCTCCTAGAAGATTGTATTTTCAATTCAACAGTTGAGGAGCCAGCTCTTCAATAGATGATGGAAAACCTGGGTTATGAAAGGTCTTTGGCAAAGCTGAGCCAATTGAAGAGACCCCACATCAGGAGGGAGTGGAGTTTTTCTTTGATTGCATTACAAAGGCCTTTACAAACAAGTGCTCCAACTTTGATGCAATCCCAATCCTGAGTCAGAAAATCGGGTATGCTCTCATTAATCAAACTCATTTTGATTATGCTAGTATTGTACTAGGATTTATTGGGGATAGAATGCAAGAGGACAAATACTGTATATTTTGCTAGATTTTGCCAACTTATTTATAGTTTCTATAGTTCTAATAAGGCCCAACTAGCTAGTGAGTTGATTGAACCTTTTAAACTTGCTAAAAGGGCTTTCACTGACTTATTATCTACTGATAATAAGAAGGCTGTACTTAGACCCCTCCAAATTCCACATTCAGTCAAACAGGTCTTAGTAAACTCTGACCCTCTCACATACAGTTCTATATTTCTTGATGTACAACCATCCCAACCTCCATCAGCACCTACAACCAATGAACCTACCATCAGAACATATTTCCAGCCAGATCAATCATCTCAACCTTAACCATCAGTACCTACCATCAGAACTTCATCCTCCAAGGCTAAAAGAGCAAAATCTGTTCCTAAATTTCCACCAAGGAAAAGAAGGATGATTTTTAGGGATGAATCTGATGATGAAGATGAGCAAGTCCAGGTTCAAGCATCAGAACCTGTGACAGTGGAAACTGAAAAGGCAACTTCTCAGAAAGAAATTAAAGCTGAAAATTCTGATATTTTAAAGAGAAAAAGAACTTCAAGTTCTGATGCTAATCAAGCAACTCCTACACCATCCAGGAGATCAAAGAAACAGAGAGCAGGAAGGCATTTGGCACAACCTCCATCTGAGGACACTAATGAAGCTGAGAAAGGGGATCAGGAATCTCTGATCTTAAAGCCAATAGTAATTGAATCTTTGCCACCTCCAACTCAGGTTGAAGACACTGTTAAGGGTACAGTGATCACACCTCCTGTCTCTCCTATTCATGACAATGTTACAGGTGAAGATTCAGGGTTAAGTCCTGAAATTGATCTTCAAAGAATGATAATTCCAACTGTGTTGTATCTGGAAGCTCCAACTGCAGCTCAGCCAACTATTGCTACTTCTCATATCTTACATGCTGAGATACCAACAACTCCAATTCTGGAGGTAAATTCTGATGATCAGAATTTAGATGAAGTTATTGCAGAATCACCTTCAGTGATACATACTTTAGTACTGTCAGAAGATGATGAGTTTTTGCAAGTTCTAGAGAGTCAGCTCCAGTTAATACTCCAACTCCCATTCTTGGAAAGGAGGCATTGGTTGAAAAATTTGTTGAACAAACTGCTCCTATTCCTTGGGAAGAAACTCACAGAGGAGTGAAGTGGACCAAGAAGTGGAATGAATCTGATTTCATTTCAAGCTCAAAAGTTCTGACAGAACATATTGCCAAAGCTGATGAGCTGATGACAAATTCTGATTTCAAGACACAACTCAAAGTCACGGCTCTAAGTATCAAGTCTCTTCAAGGTCAACACTTTACAACTCATGAAAAGGTTGACAAACTTTTGGAAAAGTCTGATAAGCTGGATATGGAGATCAAGCTAGACAAAAAGAGGTTCATTAGACCTATTTCTGAGAAAGTTGAAGCTATTGAGAAGGTTCAAGAACAGCAACATGCCCAAATTTCTGAGGTCCTGCAGAATCAAGCTGCTCAACAAGCTCAACTTAATGAAATTCAATCCTTAGTAGAACTTCTTCTCTCCCTCCTAGTACCAGATGATGCCAAAAAGGGGGAGAAGGTAGTTAAGTCCAAATGCTCTAATACTCAAGTACTGAAGAAAAAGGATGATAATGAGGATGACCGGGGAAACCCTAGCAAGGGCAAGAGTCAAGGTCAAGGGCACAGCAGCAAAGTTTCTTCAAGGAAACTAATTTCTGAATCAAGCAAATCTTCTACTTAAAAGAAGATAAACTCTGATGTTGTAAATGCTCAAGCTCTGATAGCAAGTTCTTATAATCAAAATCTAATATCAAGTTCTGATGTTCTGATTCAAGGAGGAAGTAAAGATTCTCAGAAGTGTTTGCAAACTCTGAAGCTCAAAGGAAAGCAGACTACTGTCTACTACAAAAACCCTAAAATTCAGACACTTGATGAAGAGATTGCTAGAAGACTATTTCTCAAGCATAATCCTGGAATGGATTTAGAGAATCTCAGGAGAAAGAAGCTAGATTTGCAACTGAGAAGATAAATCTAAAGTCTAAAGCTTCTGATGCTAAGAAACCTCCAAAGCCTAAGGTAAAAGGCATTGTGGTCAAGGAAAAGTCAAATTCTGAGGCTTCAAAGCTCAAGACAAGATCACAAGTTGAAATTGATCCCGAAGATAAAGGGAAAGGAAAAGTTGATGAACCAACAAAGCCACAGGAGATGAAGATTCCTCAAATCCTGATAAAACCCGTATGCAAAATGGTTCAAGTTTATGATGACACTGCTGTTAAAGATGAAACTGTTCAAATTCTGAAAAGAAGGAAGATAACTGAAGAATCCAAGACAACCTCTGACAAAGCTCAAGTTGTTCAGAATATAGAACAACAAGCTACAAAAGAAACAGCAAATTCTGATCAAGTCATCAAGAAATCAACCTCTAATAGTGCTCAAGTTGATTTAGACAAGATAAAAGTTGCTGATAAGAAGAAACTCATATGGAAAAATGTTAAACCATCAGATCCAAAGAAAAGCCAATTGTTATCTGATTTCATGACTGTTGGATTGAAAGCCAGAGAAGCAAGAGACAGAGCTGGACTAGGTTCTGATGAAGCCAAAATCAAGTCAGGAGTTGAAGTGCTTACAAGAGATCCATTCTTATTGACTGACAAACCTCTTGAAGAAGTTACACAGAAATACCTTGATAAGGTTATATCTGTTCAAGTGGTACTGGATGCTCATGATAAGCATAGTGTCAAAGAAAATCTGATATCATTTTTTGAAGATGGAAAAATATATCAAATGTCAGAATCAGATGTGCTGAACAAATCTCTTAAAGAACTTCAATTCTTTCATTATCTTTTAAAGATAAAGTCTGAGATTACCAGAAGATGGTCAAATTTCATTATGAAGACCATAAGAGATAAAGCAAGAATTTCTGGTTCAAGGGTTATGGAATTCATTCCTAATATAGTTAAAGATGATAGAAGTGAAATTCCAATGAAGAAGGATGCTGCTAAACTTGAAGTCATTCTAAAAGAGAAATGTATGTGCTACAATGAAGACTCTTCTCATCCACGGGTGATCAGACTTGTTGATGGTTTAGAAAGAAATCACATCTCAGCACTAAGGACTGCAATCTACCAGATTAGAAGTCAGAATAAAGAATTGAAGCAAGTCAAAGCTACATTATCTCAAGTCCTGAGGAATAAAGAAGAAAAGCTGATATCAAACTTTGTCAAAAATCACTTTGGATTCAGATTGACTCAGTGAGATTGGTAAAAGCTACAAGGACTGTAAGTTGTACTTAATTGTCTATTTAAACTATCATTGCATTTGTACTTAAATGTTTTTGACATCATCAAATCTATTAACTCATATATTTTTCATAATTTACAAGTTTGGGGAGATTGTTAGATATATTTGAGATGTCATGTTTAATCTGATTTGTGTTTAGTTTTCAGAACTTAACAACAGGACATATCATGACTTACTGAAATCAAAACTTACTGAAGTCAGAACTTAATATCAGAACTTAAGGTGCCAGAAGATATAAATCATGACTTAAGTGCGGGAAGACTTCAGATAAGGAATGCGGCTGATTTACAGGAGAAGATCTGGACTAAAGCAAAAGAAGATATGCATGAAGAGTTAGAGGACTAGAAGACTTGTAGAAGATATCTGATTAATATATTTTAGGAGATAGAATTATATTCCATATCAATTAGAATATATCTTGTAACTGTGTACTATATAAACACAGCTTAGGGTTTACACTATATGTGTTATCATTATCAAGAAGATTATACATTGTAACCTAGCAGCTCTTAGTGATATTGTTCATCATTGAGAGAGAACAACAGTTCTATTGTAACAGAGTTTATTTGAATATACTTGATCTTTGTTATATACTTGTGTTGAAATTGATTTGATTGTATAAATACTATATTCAACCCCCTTCTATAGTGTTGTGTGACCTAACATAATCCTAATTGTAACCCTATATCATGCTCTCCCATCCCCTCAACCGGGGCCATATGAAATACCTATGGTGTTGGAGCATACACTGGTATAGGAATTGGAGCTATAACCGGTAGAAACTCTTCCTCAACCTCAGGTATGAACTGATACTCTAAAGGTAATGGAGGTGGTATCAACGGCTCGAAAAACTCCGTAGGATCAAACATGTCAGGATCTGGAAGTTGCTCTGGGGTTGGTGGTATTGGCTCATGTGGTATCTCTGGTGGTGGTATCGGTGTTGGAACCTCAGCATTGGTGGTATCACCAGGGCTACCGGTCCTATGATGGTCCTCTCAGAAGATGATGATGATGTCATCTGATAATATAATCAAACACAAAACAAGAGAGGGCCACTTAGCATTCCTAAAACTTATAAATTCCTAATCTTAGAAACTATCTAAACCCTAACAATCATATTCCTATCTTATGTGGTCTTCCGATCTTATCTGAATCCTAATGTTCTTGTTTCAGGGACCAAAACCTACAGCTCTGATGCCAAACTGAAACGCCCTTCAAATCCGGGGTCTAGATCTGGGGGTTACTTGCTAATCTCCAATATAATACAAACCTGTATGATAATTCTAAAAACATATATCTAACCCCTTTATTCTATCCAGGATCTTTTCCGGTTGAATAAAAACAAGAACAACACACTAACTTTATTACAAACCAAATTTAAAATCTCATAGAACTCTCTTTATTACAAACCATTATCTAAACAAGTTTTAACTAAATTCATTTTATTTCAAACACACACCACATCTATCTACACTACACCTACTCAGTTGGCTCAAAGCTCTCTTCCTGAATCGGGATTAGCACTCTTGGTATTAGAGGATCCCGCTGCTTGACACGCTTCTTTACCTTGCGAGTTGGGATAGGTTTCATTCTCTTTCTTAACTGAAAATAAACAAGGTGAATAACAACAAAGGAGGTGAGCCAAAATTTGCTCAACAAGTCCACAATATATAAACAATATTATAATAAAGCTAAAATGAACCGGTAATCTGACCTTATCGGTAACTGTATATTTCCGCAAGAGGGAATGAAGGCCACTATCGGCGAGTATCAATAAACTAGATTGGACACAAGTTCGCACCTATATCCTGCTGATCAGTCAGGATACAGTGCAGATCTATACCTCTATGTATAGATCCATTCAGGTACCCAGGCTCAACAACCCAAAACAAGGATCCGGTTAATTCTCGGTCCCTAGGATCAAGTGTAAACCTGATCCTAATCATCATCATTCAGTCCATAGATGAGCAATCAAAACAATCGGTATGCTTTGATGTACCCCAACATCGGGATATATCGGGATATATCAGGATATATATATATAAGTAGAATTCAGTAATTGAAATGAAATATGAACAAAGAATAATAATTGTGTATCACTGTATGTGAACAGGAATTATCAGTGTTTAACTGCGATGAGTATCTGAATAAGAGAAAGCAATTCAATATTCTGAATTTAGAATAGGGGAAACACTTTCCTGTCATGCAATCTACCGCAAGTATATCACCGCTCTCTAACACTGGCTCGATCCGCCTTGTTGGCTTCCTATCTATTAGAGAAAGATACTTATTTAGTCAACTCGTATCTCAATCGCGTCTCAAACTGACTTCACGTAGCCCTTATCATTTACCCGTACGCTTACAATTGACTCCTATAATAATTATCAACATTTAGGACTCGAGTAACCACATAATTCACATAGCACATAATTCACATAGCACATAAGTCACATAGTCATTCTAGACTTGAAACTATTTTTAGACTCGAAATCGGATCATTATTCGTATTATCGAACAATATATGGCTCATTTCCTAATTTTTGAAATTTATTGGACTCGTTTCTATAATTAATAGGGCCTATAAGTAAATAAATATCGAAAGCCGACTCGCTTCCAAAAGAAATTAGGATTTAAAACTATTTTTAATGAAAACAGATCATTTTTCGAGTCAAATGGCTTTCTTTTCGTTTAAATCGGATAAACGCTTCAAATATTATTTAATAAATAAGAATAAATAATTATTAAATGTATTATTCAATACATTTATTAACTAATAATTAATAAATAAATCAATTAATTAAATAATTAATTATTCAATTTATAAATAAAAAACTGATTTTTATAATTTATAAAAAAAATAAAAATAAAATAAAATTGTCAGAAATATTTGTCAGAAATTAAACTTCTGACAAAACGGATCAAAACCGTGTTGCAAAACGGGTTGCAATCGGGTCCTGAAGAACAAATCAAGTCGCCAGGAACACACTGGAAAATTTGCAGATTCCGGTGAGTTCCCGTAATCCGGCGACTTCGATTCGGGGCTTAAACAACATCGTTTGAACTCGATTTTGCTGGGTTTTCGTTTCTCAACACTCAAACACTCGAAACCGGCCATTAAACAACCATAATCATCCCTGAAATCATTTCTCCGATCAAACCAGATCGAACTCCGGTCAAATATCGTTCTGCTTCATTTTACATAAAACTTCAAGGTTAATAATCAAAATCAAAGCTTGTTCAACATAGAATCAAATCCCTAACACCTAACTAACCTCAGGTTTTTTTAAAATAAAAAACGTTCAAATCAAAAATTGGGTATAAACCCTAGTAATCGAATTCGATCATACATGAATCGTTTGTTAAATTAATTAGCATGAATCGACTGCAAATCATCATACAAAGCTATTACAATCATCAAATCAATCAAATAACCCTAGAATCAAAAAGTCCTAATTCGAACATAAACCCTGGAATTTAAAATTGAAAAATAACAGATTAAAACATGAAATTGATACTAGAAATTGAAAGAACAAATTGAGAGGATCGATTTGAGTACTTACATCAACTGATTTAGTGCTCGAAATCACGCCTTGATTCTTCGACCCGTTTCTGGAAAACCCGACTCGGTTTCCAGAGAATTTCTAATTTTTCAGATTTTTTAATAATTAATTATATATAATTAAATAAAAATTAGGCTATTTATAGTAATGAAAATAATATTCATAATTAAAATTAAGGCCCTAATTATACATCTATTAAAATTAATTGGCCCTTAATTAATAATTTTTTAGTATTAATTTCTAATTTTTAAATATTTAATATATACAATATATATGCCAAAAATTGTGAATAATTTAAAAATACAAAGAAATGAAATATTTAAAAGTCCCATAATTTTATAAAAATAAAAATGTGATCTTTGTGGGGTTTTTGACACCCGAAGGGGCCCAGAAAGTCATTTTTCACAAAATGAGAAAATTTATAAAATCACTGGATGTTCAGAATAACGCGATGGTACAAGCCATACTAGGAAAAATAATGTAACACCCCCAAATCCGGGGTCGGGGATCCGGGTTGTCACGAGTTCCATTTCCCTTAATAACACCCAATCTTAATAAATAATCAACTACTCTGTACTGTGACCCCACAATAAACACACACACCACATGTTATAGTCTCAGAGATGAATATCCAAAAATAATCACAAGTCATTTTATTCCACAATTATCTGCCAATACACCTTAAAAGGTTTTCTGAATAAATTTACATTTTCTTTGCCATTATTACAATTCATAAATATACATAAATCTGGTACATCAAAAGTTGAAGTCTAGCCTATTGGTAGCTCCTACCTCAGTTACAGCGACATCAACGCCTATAGGAAACTGCAGAACGTTTCCTATTCGCTCGCGAATTGGGAGCTTGGTCCTGTTCATCTTGTCTATCTGATGTTGTGTGATGAAAGAAGAAAGCAAGGGTGAGCAGCAAGCCCACCAAAATAATATGTATAATGATTAACAATATATGAGCCTTCTCATAGTACTCATGAAAGTCTTGGTCAAAAGAAATGAACCAAGTTGATATCTTAATGCGATGAAGTCGCAAAATATTCAGTATATATACATATATACTTTTCAAAATATTGGAAGTCCTCTTCCATGCATAATACACACAGAGTTCCAGTGTATAACTGTATAAAAATACCGTTGCAAGGTGATCTCATATATCTAACCTTGTCTCAACGTTTTTCTGAAAATCTTTGTCATGCATAAGATAATCATTTACTAGATATAAGTTTAAAAGATGAAGTTACAAGATACTCCAATATACTTATATCTTTTCCAAATACTACTTGAACTACCACCGTTCAAGTTATAATTAGTTTAAAAGTTCATCACATAGATGAGACTATAAGATAATACTTGAATAGATTCAACCTTTTAAATATCATCAAAATAAAATGAAGTTATGAGATACTTCATTTGATGCAAACATCATTTTGAAAACTTGACCCTGCCAACACTCAACAATCGCCCAACCGTAGCCTTTCTATCGAAGTGCTCTGGGTAGTGTTGCAGAAATATCCAATTGGATGATGAACTCATTACGGGAGTTTGCCGCGCCACGAAGACCACTTACGATGATCAGTCGTAGTAGTGCAACCCCACCATTTTCTACATGTAGAGGAGAACCTGTCAGATTTACTTGTCAACCGAACACTGAAGTCCTAAGGAATCGACCGCCTTAGCGGAACTTCCAGGCCATTTGGGCCAATATAATAAGGCTGGGCCGGCGCTACTCGACCACTTACGTCACTCCTAGTTCAGATGAAATCCATGACTCTGAAACGTAAAGCTCGTCCCCACTTTCCCCAAGTAGAAACTTGTTGATACGGCTCCACCAAGAAGTCGTATCTAGTTGGAAAGGAAAACTCACCGATATTTCCCAGGCGATGCCTGTTAATGGATTAACTTGTTCCAAGAATTTTACTTCCCGAGTGTTAGGTAAGTAATCAAAAACTCTTTTATCAAAACAGCAACCTTGTTGCGAATATAAAACACACCACAGAGCCGGATCCCTCAGGTTTTGAGCGAGTATTTAAATCCCCTTCGAAAGGAGGATCTTAAATATAAAAATATGAGTTTTGGGATCCGCTCTAACTTTTAAAATCATTTTGAAGACTCGCAAAACATTTTTAAGAATGTTTGGAGTGATGCTGATTTAACAAAATAAATCAGTCCCAATATATTAGAAAATATCTGAATATTATTATTTAAATAATATTCCCATAAAGAATAATCTTTATAAAAATAATTGAAGTAGAAGTTTTAAAACTTATACTTGAAATGAATATTAAATAACCAAAGATATACCTATACGAAAGTACTATATTTATTTGAATAATCAAAAGTGAGTTTGATTATCGACACCTTATTCTTTAATAAAATAAAGAATATATCTCAGCAAATAATTGGAGTCATAGATCCTCAAATGAATATTCAAATAATATTCAATAAATAAAATAAGCTGAGTCATAAGCCCTCGAATGAATATTCGAAATAATATTCAATAATAAAATAAAGGAGTCATAAGTCCTCGGATGAATATTCGAAATAATATTCAATAATAAAATAAAGGAGTCATAAGTCCTCGGATGAATATTCGAAATAATATTCAATAATAATAAAATAAAGTTATCGAATAAACCTTATTCGACTAATAATTTTGAAAACTATAACCATATATATATAAATATATATATATATATATAAAATCTACTCTGGATCCTCGACTCCCGATTTTTAGAAAATGTTTTCACCTTTGGGTCCCTATACTAAGGGTATATGCAAATTACCGCTATTCTCTAGCATAGGTATTATCAACTGAACCAACAGATATATATATGGCAAGAATACGAAACAAGCATGCATATATATACCATATCAGCATGCTTCGATATATCGCAAAAATTTGCTAATTAACCAACATGCATATATCACAAGATAATGCATATACATATATACATCACAACAACAGTATAACGGGTAGAAAACTTGCCTGAGCGACTGTAATAACCCCAATTTTTGAGAAATTTTTGAAACCCTTATGAATAGTGTTTTTGCTGAATGAGAAAACTTTTCATGCCACACTATGTAGGGGTTCTGATATGGATATTCTGAGATTTTATTAGTACTTTATATGGGATATAAGTGTATGTAAAGATCGTCAGAATCCAAATCCGAACACTTTGATTTTTCCCAGAAATACACTAGATACGGAAAGATTTGAGAAAAAGGTAACAGGATAAAAAGGATTTAAATTAAAGGATTATAAGAGAGGATCATAAAAGGAATACAATATATTGAGAAAGGTTAAGGGAACCTAAGTAATAAGATCCCGGGTATGATCCCTCAAACGATAAACGAAAACGAAAGTTAAGCGAACCGTATAACAGATCAGCGGTCATTAGGCAAACAATTAGGAGGTTAATCAAGAAGGTTAGGGATGATGAGGTCGTCCAACCAATAAGGAGAGGACAAAGGGGGGAGGATGACATCAGGAGCATGACATAAGCATGACATAAAGGGAAGGAGATGTGGTTAGTTTATAACCACACAAAATCAAGGTTAAATTGGTCATTAACCAAAAACAAAACAAAAGAACAACCAAGCTAAGCCAAACAAATCAAAAAACACAAAATTATTTCATTCTTATCATCTTGCTCTCGGCTTTTCACCTTTTTCAAAGGAAGAAAAATCAAAAATCAAGTTCCAAGCATTGTTAAATCACAAGGTAATTATCTAAGGTTCCTTGTACATAGATATGGATATGCTATAAGTTTAAGCTCCTAATTCATTCACAATCTCTTCCAATAAATCAAGGAAGAAGATGGTGAATAGTAACCTTCAAGAAATAACTTTAGTTTTCTTGAATTTTTATGAAAGATTAAGGTTATACAAGCAAGGATCAAGGTTCTTTTAGGCATTCAAAGCTCTTGGGTTGTGTTAGGAAGCTTCAAGGAGGTATAAACAACTTTCACCTTTAACTTATAGTTTGAACTTTGAGTTTTGATGAGTTTATGGATGGATTAATGTATATATAGAAATATCCATGTATTTATAGCAAGATCCATGTATGTTAGATAGTTTGGTTGGATTTGTGGTGATTTTGGATATGAATCTTGGTTAATGGTTAATGAATCTTAAGTTATGGTTAGTAGATCATGTTTGCGGTTGAATAAGTTGGAAAACCTTGAGATTATGGACTGACTTTTCCTTGATATAAGTTGTGTTTGATGTATTGATGATGGTTGGGTGGTTTGTAGTGAATTGGTAAAGAATTGGAGTGGTATAAATATTGGTAATCGCGTAAACATAGCCGTCGTAACGTCCGATTTTCTTTGGACTGTTTTTGTGCATAATATTAGGACCCGAGAACCCCCTGCTAGATTATGACCACTGCCATGTTTAGATAGCTCATGTTACGAGCTTCGTTTTGATATGTAGTTCGTTCGATTCCGATGCACGGTTTAGGAGAAACGACCGTTTCAAGTAACGGCGTTTCGCGAACGAAACTTTTCCCCTCGCCTTTCTTTGAAACATAGGTTAAAGACCAAAAAGGGTTAATTAATGCATGAAACATTTATGGTAAGTGTGTTAGGCAGTTGGTAAGACACTCGCGAAGGAATCGCCTTAAAACTCATAAAGGTTAAATTATTAAAAATGGTGGAGCCGAGGGTACTCGAGTGACTTAAGAGAATCAGTAAGCGCAAAACGAGCGTTAGAGTCTGAGTTGGTTAGAGTATAGATTTACAAGTGACTTTGGTTTAATTCCAACTTACTTGTTGTTTATAGGTTACCAGACTCGTCCCGAGCCATTCGTAACCCCCAGTCGCTCAGGCAAGTTTTCTACCCGATATACTGTTGTTGTGATGTAAATATATGTATATGCATTATCTTGTGATAGTGCATGATTGTTATTAGCAAATTTTGCGATATATTGGAGCATGCTGATATGGTATATATGCATGTCTGTTTCGTAATCTGGTTATCTATCTGTTGATTTCAATGCTTATAGTTGCATAATACCTATGCTAGAAATAAGCAAGTAGTTGCGTATACCCTTAGTATAGGGGATAAAAGGTGAACATATTTCTAAACCGGGAGTCGATGTTCCCGAGTATATTATATATATATATATATATATATATTTATATATATATGGATATAGTTTTTAAAACTATGGATCAAATAAGGTTTATTCGATACCTTTATTTTACTTAATTGAATATTAATTTGAGTATTCATTCGAGGGCTTATGACTCAGTTTATTTTATTATTTGAATATTATTTGAATATTCATTCGAGGGCTTATGACTCAGTTTATATTATTATTGAATATTACTTGGATATTCATTTGAGGATGTATGACTCCTTTATTTTATGAATATTATTTATAGTATTCATTCGAGGTATTATGACTCCGCTTATTAATTAATAATATTCTTTATTGTATTAAAGAATAAGGTGTCGATAATCAAACTTACTTTTGATTATTCAAATAAAGATATTACTTTCGTATAAGTATATCTTTGATTATTTGCTATTCATTTCAAGTATAAGTTTTAATACTTCTACTTCAATTATTTTATAAAGATTATTCTTTATGGAAATATTATTTAAATAATAATATTCAGACATTTTCTAAATATTCTGGGGACTGATTTACTTCATTAAATCAGCTTCACTCCAAACATTCTTAAAAATGTTTTGCGAGTCTTCAAAATGATTTTTTTAAAAGTTAGAGCGGATCCCAAAACTCATTTTTTTAAGATCTTCCTTTCGAAGGGGATTTAAATACTCGCTCAAAACCTGAGGGATCCGGCTCTATGGTGTGTTTTATATTCGCAACAAGGTTGTTGTTTTGATAAATGAATTGATTACTTACCCAACACTCGGGAAGTAAAATTCTTGGAACAAGTTAATCCATTCCTTAGGAGTTTAGTGTTCGGTTGACAAGTAAATCCGACAGGTTCTCCTCTACATGTAGAAAATGGTGGGGTTGTACTACTACGACTGATCATCGTAAGTGGTCTTCCTGGCGCGGCAAACTCCCGTAATGAGTTCATCATCCAATTGGATAATTTCTGCAACACTACCCAGAGCACTTCGATAAAAAGGCTACGGTTGGGCGATTGTTGAGTGTTGGCAGGGTCAAGTTTTCAAAATGATGTTTACATCAAATGAAGTATCTCATAACTTCATTTTATTTTGATGATATTTTAAAGGTTGAATCTATTCAAGTATTATCTTGTAGTCTCATCTATGTGATGAACTTTTGAAACTGATTATAACTTGAACGGTGGTAGTTCAAGTAGTATTTGGGAAAGATATAAGTATATTGGGGTATCTTGTAACTTCATCTTTTAAACTTATATCTAGTTAATAATTGTCTTATGAATGACAAAGATTTTCAGAAAAACGTTGAGACAAGGTTAGATATATGAGATCACCTTGCAACGATATTTTTTTTTATATATACAGTTACACACTGGGATTTTGTGTATATTATGCATGGAAGAGGACTTCCAATATTTTGAAAAGTATATATGTATATATACTGAATATTTTGCGACTTCATCGCATTAAGATATCAAACTTGGTTCATTTCTTTTGACCAAGACTTTCATGAGTACTATGAGAAGGCTCATATACTAGTAAGTATATACTAGTAATTATCTTACACACGATAAAAGATTCTAGTAAGTATCCATTTAGATACTTATATTATTGTTATCACTATATATTATCTTGCGAGCTGTAAGGCTCACTCTTGCTTTATTTCTTCATCACACAACAACAGTTAGGAAAGATGGCCAGACTCCAGCAGACCCAGCGCAAGCGCGTGGGAAGCGTCCCGCGTCTTCCCGATGATGTTGTGGCATTCTATTTTTGAGAATCAATTATGTATAATTATAACTTGTGGCAGATAATGGCAATTAACTGTAAATTTATCAAGTAATCATTTTGGGTTGTAATAATTTTAAATTGTGGATTCAAAGATTTGTACTTATTTCAATTTCATCTCTGAGACTATAACGGGTTGTGGTGTGTGTTAGTGTGGGTTCACAGCATAAGGTTATTATTATTAATTAAGTGAAGTGATATTGTGGAAAGAAAGACCGTGATGACCCGGATCCCCGACCCCGGATCTGGGGGTGTTACAGAAGTGGTATCAGAGCTAAGCGTTATAAACCTCAGAGATGATGGGACGTTAAGATAATAAGTTCACAAAGATAATAAGAACTCTTGCCAAGTTCATAGTCGGGCTACCTAACGTAGCACTGACAGTTAAAACCCTTATGGGAACCCTTATAAACATCGTGATAGGAGCGTAGTTCGTTATCGTATATGGTAGCGGGACTCCGAACCCTGAGGTTGAGGAGCAACAGCGCGATGATGTTTTATTACTAATTGGAGATCGGATTGTGGATCCGATAGAGTGTCCTAATGCAGGACCGGGTGATGTTGATATTGAGGATGTAGCGGTTGAGGATGTTGTCCTAGAAGGGATAGTTGTTGAGGAGGATCCCATGGAGGATCCTGACAGGATTGGATAAAGGACCACTGATGAATTGATGACTATGGTTTGGTCGACTACCAGAGGTAGAATTGGCCGGTCACTACCGGAGGTTCGTTCAAGTTTGTAAAGATAGTATCCCCTTTAACGCGGCTTACTCGTAAGACTGAGAAGTTCGAATGGACAGAGAAATGCGAGAACAGCTCTCAAGAACTGAAGCAAAGGTTGGTGACGGCCCCTATGCTGGCGTTGCCGGATGGAAAAGGAGATTTTGTGAAGTGTAGTGACGCTTCGCACAAGGGCTTAGGGTGCGTGCTTATGTAGCATGGTAAGGTAATCGCGTACATGTCAAGACAATTAAGGTAATATGAAATTCGATATCCCCGCCCATGAGCTTAGGCTCGTGGCAATAGTTTTACCCTAAAGATTGGAGGCACTACTTGTATGGAGAGAAGTGCGAGAATTACCTCAGCCATAAGTGCTCTAGTACATATTCACGTAGAAAGTGCTCAACATATGCCAGAGGAGGCAGTTAGAGCTAATCAAGAATAATGATTGGGAGATTCTTTATCATTCGGGGAAAGCCAATGTGGTGGCTGATGCCCTTAGTAAAAAGGAGAGACTCAAGATGATAATGCCTTTGGGAGAGTTTATAAGAGATTTTGGAAATAGTAGTGAAGGTAACCGGAGCCGGTACCGAAAAGCTGTTTGAGATTGCAATAGAGACCGAATTATTGGAAAAGAGCATATTGTGCCAGAAAAAGTGATGAATGAAGGCAGAGAGCCAACAATTAGATAAAAGATTAATACCGAGAAAGATGATAAAGGAATAATGAGGTATTCCTACAGAATTTGGGTTCCAAATGTTCAAGAGCCTAAAGATGAAATCTTAGATGAAAGCTAGTTTGAGGAATAAGATTTAGAGAAAACCCTGAACGTGATAGTCAGGGAGGTCGCCATCAAGATAGAAGGAACCCATAACATAATGAAGTGGAAAATGAGGATTGTAAATTAAAAGATGACCCCAACTATGGGGAGTAGGATGAAACATTTCATACTAAGGAAACAGAAAGTCGAGTAAGGAAAGGAGACCCGAGACGGTACTCCTATACGGCAATTCATGGACCTGTCTAGACAGAACTTAGACTATTATCCCCAACCACCACCTTGAGGAAACAATGCGATAAGAAATTCTTTTACGACCTTTAAGTCTCTAAGCTCTCAGAGTTCCAAGGAACAGGTTGACCTAGTCGAGGCAAGAGCCTGGCTAAAGGAAATATAGGAATCATTTGAGATTCTAAATGATTGACGAACCACAAAGGACTATTTTTGTTACTTACCCTCCTAAGAGAGAGGCCACCCGCTGGTGAAAGACCAAGAAAGGCACGGAGCCAGAGGTTATGATAAACTGATTAAAGTTCAGCCAATTGTTTTCGGGAAAGTAATTCCCAAGGTTATGGAGAGAGTGTAAAAGCTTTAGAGCCAGAATAAAGGCAGAGGAGTATGATGAATTCTGAATTTAAGTTGTAAAAGTTATCAAGATTCGTTCTGAAGACACGAATCCAGAATGACGGGATGTTTGAAATCAATGCTTAAGTTGTGTTGGTTCACGAAATAATGATAAGAGAAAGGAAAAAAAAAACTGAAGTGGAAAGGAATATAAAGGCAATAGAGTTTGAGGAATGATAAAGGAATTGGGTATGAGGAAACCCTAAAGACTCGTAGCAATAGAAATAGAAAAGTATGTAATCGTCAGGATGAGGGTGATTCTCCATGAGTTAAAATTGCTGGTTGAAGGCATAAGAGATACATATATTTTATCCCCTGTAAGTTGGGAGGATTCGAGGAAACCTTGAGGTAATTCGAAGGATAAATAATGAGACGCGGATAGACTGAGGAGACAAGGAAGTAAGAAATTAGGAAAATTAGATGAAGGAAGTGACCTTCAGGAATGTGAAATGTAAGACCGGTGGCTCGATACCCAGAAAGGGAGATTCCAGGTATGAGAGATATCCCAACATTGAGATGACTGTTGGGATAAACAACAAAAGTAAATAAGGAATTATTAAGAAGAAGTTCACGTTGAACACGACCAATATCTTCCAGAACATCCTTGTTATCATTACCAAATTAGGCAAGAAAAGCGGATAACCGTTGTTATCTTTTGGAGGCCATATTGATTGACCTCATTTTGAATACAAATGTTATTGTGAAATTAGGCATATACTATTGAGGTGGGAATGATTGAATAAGACACCCTTATCAGGGATATATGACTTGATTTATCCATGGAAGGATGCAGGTACCTTTTAAAGGTGGAATTAAGGATAGAACATCGGTAACTTAAAATGAATCCTTGGGGAATGCATAAAGGTTGGCATTTCACCCTTAATAGGGACAGTATGAGTTTTGACAGTATGATTGGGAAAGGGTTAAGGTAGCAACAACCTTTAAGAATCAGTGGAGAAATTTTTCAGAAGTATATAGACAATGGTTCTAGTATTAGTAAATGGTATTTTGATATGCCCTGTATCTAGGGAATACAGGAGGAACGATTGAAGGATAACCTTAGAGGTTTTACAAGGAGAAAGGTAATATTCAAAATTCTCAAGAATAGAAATGTTGATAAAGGAAATATGACGTAATTATAATGATGCCAAGTAGGGCACGTGTTAAACCACGAGAAAGTATGGATCGAACCAGTAAAGGTCGAAATTATTCAGGGCAATTAAGAGTTAAGATAAAAGATGTTCTAAGTATGATTGAGAGTCAGTCGTGACAGTGATTAACCTCTAAAGACTGAGGCAATAACTTATGGAAAAATGGTGATATTTTTTTTTTTACTCATCAGATTTTAAGGAATACATCTTCACAAAAGCAGTGATTGAAATAAGGTAGAAAATTTATTTGGAGGTGGTTAAAATGACATTGACTATAAGAAAATTTTAATATCAGGAAAGGCCAAAGAGGTGGAGAGGATAATTATAGGCGCTTGTGCCAGAGGAATACAGTGATGATGGTTAAAACTGTGAAGGTTGTATTATGGTTTGGAAGATTGACATTCCTTCTGATGACTGTGCAATACCCAACCGTAATAGTAGTTGGTAAAGGTTTAATTCGTGTAATCGCCATGAACGGGCTATCTATCTTAGAAGGTCCTATCTTGAGATAAGCCAGGACCATGTTTCAAAAAGGACTAGATGAACCCTTGAGTTAATTCTTCTATTTAGGGCGTATGATTAAGAATGGTATTAACCTGCTATCGTTGCTTTGATTGAAACTCTTCTGCACTTTTATCTGCTTCATGTCATGTATGTATGTCAGAATCAGGAGTGTACTCCATGAATCATGAATGGTGATTATGTTACCTCCTTAGAAGGATTTGATACGAGATGTATGGACTCCGTATGGTTAGCTATTAAGACTTCATGGAAAATGAATGACTACAGTGGGTCAGTGGTGGACCATAGTAAGGCAACAATGATTCTGCGAGTAGTGAGCTGATTACAACCATGAGAGTTGTATTGGAATGGGTGTTGAGATTGAGTACCACTAATCGGGTCGTGGTAGTGTATAAGTTATCATTGATAGACTAATTAAGTAGAGTATCTACCTAGTGAATTATTATTCTTTCTTATCAATAGAGAGTCGTATTATTATACGAGGAAGGTTGCGGTGCAAGCATAGAATTCTAGTAGCGATGATGTATAGAATGAGATCCCAGATTCGATTTTCGATGTCGAGGGAGTTTCAAAGGTGATTGTGTTTAAACTCGAGGAAGAGCATGGGTCCATAGAATGATGGACGGAATAGAAATATTTAGGCATGGGAAATACGATGCTATAATACTTGATGCTGATATAAATACGTTTATGTTTTGTTCTCCTATGACAAACCTCTATAATTCAGAGGTAGGTTCCAAGCCAGATATTTTGTGGCAGTATATATATTTTTTTTATACAATTCTCTTCAGTTCTTTTCTCTTCTTTTCATTTCATGTAAGCTGAGAAGAACAACCCTTCCAGAAAGGGGAGGTATTGCCGAATGACTATCTATCTGTGTGATAGAAGCCTAGTAGGATACCATCTATTGTTTAAATTGCTTGTCAAGTACTAAAGGCTGGCCACCTTCTGTACTAACTAAGCGATATAACAAGTGTTCATGATCATAGTGATCTCTCAACAAATTCATTTACTTCTATATGATTGATCAAACTTTGGGAAATAGAAACAGCTGAAAAAGGAGTAATAAAGTTATGGTAGTATTCGGAATGGAAATACATTCGTGATACTAAGGTTGACGTGGTTATTAAAAGGTTATAGAACGCTAACGAGCAAAAGTATAACCAGTATAATATTAGGAACGGAAGGTGATAGCGATTACGAACTGGAAAAGAATGGGTATTGAGAAGCAAAAGCTATAATGATTAGAAGCTATGATGAGAGTCTGTGTAATAGACTTGAAAGAATTTGGAATGATCACGTAACGCGGATTAAGTTATCTTACGACAATAGATCATATGTCATTATCAAGATGTCGCCTTATGAGATCCTTGAGGGAAGACAATGTCGATCTCCCTTATGTTAGGATGAAGTTGTAGAGCGCAAGATGCTCGGACCCGCAGTAGTCCAAAGGACCAAGGATATGATAGATCGAATCAGAGGACGGCTGGTAGTAGCCCAAGATGGACATGATAAGTATGTTGATTTGACACGAAAGGATAAAGAGTATGAAATAGGGGACCTAGTAATGTTATAGGTATCCCTTGGAAAGGATTGATGAGGTTCGGAAAGAAAGGAAAGCTAAGTCTACAATTTGTTGGACCCTTGGATATATTAAGACGTTTGGGAAAGCATATGAGCTAGCCCTAACCCCGAACATGTAGCAGGTCGTAACGTGTTTCACGTATCAATGTTAAGGAAGTGAAATTCAGATGCCAGATAAATAGAGGCATATGAGCGCATAGATATGTAACCCGACGTAACCTATATGGAGCAACCAGGAAGGGTTATAGAGTGAAAAGGAACAAGTGCTTAGGAGAAGGATTATCAAACTAGGCAGAGTTTGGTGGTAGAACCACAATGTGGGAAAATTGACTCGAGAGTTAGAAAGTGTAATGCTAAGAAAGTATCCCCATTTGTTTTCTATCTGATTCCGGGACGGAATCCTTTTAAGGAGGGGAGACTGTAATAACCCCAATTTTTGAGAAATTTTTGAAACCCTTATGAATAGTGTTTTTGCTGAATGAGAAAACTTTTCATGCCACACTATGTAGGGGTTCTGATATGGATATTCTGAGATTTTATTAGTACTTTATATGGGATATAAGTGTATGTAAAGATCGTCAGAATCCAAATCCGAACACTTTGATTTTTCCCGGAAATACACTAGATACGGAAAGATTTGAGAAAAAGGTAACAAAATAAAAAGGATTTAAATTAAAGGATTATAAGAGAGGATCATAAAAGGAATACAATATATTGAGAAAGGTTAAGGGAACCTAAGTAATAAGATCCCGGGTATGATCCCTCAAACGATAAACGAAAACGAAAGTTAAGCAAACCGTATAACAGATCAGCGGTCATTAGGCAAACAATTAGGAGGTTAATCAAGAAGGTTAGGGATGATGAGGTCATCCAACCAATAAGGAGAGGACAAAGGGGGGAGGATGACATCAGGAGCATGACATAAGCATGACATAAAGGGAAGGAGATGTGGTTAGTTTATAACCACACAAAATCAAGGTTAAATTGGTCATTAACCAAAAACAAAACAAAAGAACAACCAAGCTAAGCCAAACAAATCAAAAAACACAAAATCATTTCATTCTTATCATCTTGCTCTCGGCTTTTCACCTTTTTCAAAGGAAGAAAAATCAAAAATCAAGTTCCAAGCATTGTTAAATCACAAGGTAATTATCTAAGGTTCCTTGTACATAGATATGGATATGCTATAAGTTTAAGCTCCTAATTCATTCACAATCTCTTCCAATAAATCAAGGAAGAAGATGGTGAATAGTAACCTTCAAGAAATAACTTTAGTTTTCTTGAATTTTTATGAAAGATTAAGGTTATACAAGCAAGGATCAAGGTTCTTTTAGGCATTCAAAGCTCTTGGGTTGTGTTAGGAAGCTTCAAGGAGGTATAAACAACTTTCACCTTTAACTTATAGTTTGAACTTTGAGTTTTGATGAGTTTATGGATGGATTAATGTATATATAGAAATATCCATGTATGTATAGCAAGATCCATGTATGTTAGATAGTTTGGTTGGATTTGTGGTGATTTTGGATATGAATCTTGGTTAATGGTTAATGAATCTTAAGTTATGGTTAGTAGATCATGTTTGCGGTTGAATAAGTTGGAAAACCTTGAGATTATGGACTGACTTTGCCTTGATATAAGTTGTGTTTGATGTATTGATGATGGTTGGGTGGTTTGTAGTGAATTGGTAAAGAATTGGAGTGGTATAAATATTGGTAATCGCGTAAACATAGCCGTCGTAACGTCCGATTTTCTTTGGACTGTTTTTGTGCATAATATTAGGACCCGAGAACCCCCTGCTAGATTATGACCACTGCCATGTTTAGATAGCTCATGTTACGAGCTTCGTTTTGATATGTAGTTCGTTCGATTCCGATGCACGGTTTAGGAGAAACGACCGTTTCAAGTAACGGCGTTTCGCGAACGAAACTTTTCCCCTCGCCTTTCTTTGAAACATAGGTTAAAGACCAAAAAGGGTTAATTAATGCATGAAACATTTATGGTAAGTGTGTTAGGCAGTTGGTAAGACACTCGCGAAGGAATCGCCTTAAAACTCATAAAGGTTAAATTATTAAAAATGGTGGAGCCGAGGGTACTCGAGTGACTTAAGAGAATCAGTAAGCGCAAAACGAGCGTTAGAGTCTGAGTTGGTTAGAGTATAGATTTACAAGTGACTTTGGTTTAATTCCAACTTACTTGTTGTTTATAGGTTACCAGACTCGTCCGGAGCCATTCGTAACCCCCAGTCGCTCAGGCAAGTTTTCTACCCGATAAACTATTGTTGTGATGTAAATATATGTATATGCATTATCTTGTGATAGTGCATGATTGTTATTAGCAAATTTTGCGATATATTGGAGCATGCTGATATGGTATATATGCATGTCTGTTTCGTAATCTGGTTATCTATCTGTTGATTTCAATGCTTATAGTTGCATAATACCTATGCTAGAAATAAGCAAGTAGTTGCGTATACCCTTAGTATAGGGGATAAAAGGTGAACATATTTCTAAACCGGGAGTCGATGTTCCCGAGTATATTATATATATATATATATTTATATATATATGGATATAGTTTTTAAAACTATGGATCGAATAAGGTTTATTCGATACCTTTATTTTACTTAATTGAATATTAATTTGAGTATTCATTCGAGGGCTTATGACTCAGTTTATTTTATTATTTGAATATTATTTGAATATTCATTCGAGGGCTTATGACTCAGTTTATATTATTATTGAATATTACTTGGATATTCATTTGAGGATGTATGACTCCTTTATTTTATGAATATTATTTATAGTATTCATTCGAGGTATTATGACTCCGCTTATTAATTAATAATATTCTTTATTGTATTAAAGAATAAGGTGTCGATAATCAAACTTACTTTTGATTATTCAAATAAAGATATTACTTTCGTATAAGTATATCTTTGATTATTTGCTATTCATTTCAAGTATAAGTTTTAATACTTCTACTTCAATTATTTTATAAAGATTATTCTTTATGGGAATATTATTTAAATAATAATATTCAGACATTTTCTAAATATTCTGGGGACTGATTTACTTCATTAAATCAGCTTCACTCCAAACATTCTTAAAAATGTTTTGCGAGTCTTCAAAATGATTTTTTTAAAAGTTAGAGCGGATCCCAAAACTCATTTTTTTTAAGATCCTCCTTTCGAAGGGGATTTAAATACTCGCTCAAAACCTGAGGGATCCGGCTCTGTGGTGTGTTTTATATTCGCAACAAGGTTGCTATTTTGATAAATAAATTGATTACTTACCCAACACTCGGGAAGTAAAATTCTTGGAACAAGTTAATCCATTCCTTAGGAGTTCAGTGTTCGGTTGACAAGTAAATCCGACAGGTTCTCCTCTACATGTAGAAAATGGTGGGGTTGTACTACTACGACTGATCATCGTAAGTGGTCTTCCTGGCGCGGCAAACTCCCGTAATGAGTTCATCATCCAATTGGATAATTTCTGCAACACTACCCAGAGCACTTCGATAAAAAGGCTACGGTTGGGCGATTGTTGAGTGTTGGCAGGGTCAAGTTTTCAAAATGATGTTTACATCAAATGAAGTATCTCATAACTTCATTTTATTTTGATGATATTTTAAAGGTTGAATCTATTCAAGTATTATCTTGTAGTCTCATCTATGTGATGAACTTTTGAAACTGATTATAACTTGAACGGTGGTAGTTCAAGTAGTATTTGGGAAAGATATAAGTATATTGGGGTATCTTGTAACTTCATCTTTTAAACTTATATCTAGTTAATAATTGTCTTATGAATGACAAAGATTTTCAGAAAAACGTTGAGACAAGGTTAGATATATGAGATCACCTTGCAACGATATTTTTTTTTATATATACAGTTATACACTGGGATTTTGTGTATATTATGCATGGAAGAGGACTTCCAATATTTTGAAAAGTATATATGTATATATACTGAATATTTTGCGACTTCATCGCATTAAGATATCAAACTTGGTTCATTTCTTTTGACCAAGACTTTCATGAGTACTATGAGAAGGCTCATATACTAGTAAGTATATACTAGTAATTATCTTACACACGATAAAAGATTCTAGTAAGTATCCATTTAGATACTTATATTATTGTTATCACTATATATTATCTTGCGAGCGGTAAGGCTCACTCTTGCTTTATTTCTTCATCACACAACAACAGTTAGGAAAGATGGCCAGACTCCAGCAGACCCAGCGCAAGCGCGTGGGAAGCGTCCCGCGTCTTCCCGATGATGTTGTGCTGCTATAGCTGCAGAGGTAGATCTATTGGTAGATCAGGCATTCTATTTTTGAGAATCAATTATGTATAATTATAACTTGTGGCAGATAATGGCAATTAACTGTAAATTTATCAAGTAATCATTTTGGGTTGTAATAATTTTAAATTGTGGATTCAAAGACTTGTACTTATTTCAATTTCATCTCTGAGACTATAACGGGTTGTGGTGTGTGTTAGTGTGGGGTCACAGCATAAGGTTATTATTATTAATTAAGTGAAGTGATATTGTGGAAAGAAAGACCATGACGACCCGGATCCCCGACCCCGGATCTGGGGGTGTTACAGCGACTGGGGGTTACAAATGGCTCGGGACGAGTCTGGTAACCTATAAACAACAAGTAAGTTGGAATTAAACCAAAGTCACTTGTAAATCTATACTTTAACCAACTTAGACTCTAACGCTTGCTTTGCGCTTACTGATTCTCTTAAGTCACTCGAGTACCCTCGGCTCCACCATTTTTAATAATTTAACCATTACAAGTTTTAAGGCGATTCCTTCGCTAGTGTCTTACCAACTTCCTAACACACTTAACATAATTGTTTCATACACTAATTAACCATTTAAGGTCCTTAACCAAGGTTTCAAAGTAAGGCAAGGGGTAATGGTTCGGTCGCGAAACGCCGTTACTTAAAACGGTCGTTTCTCCTAAACCGTACATCGGAATCAAACGAACTACATATCAAAACGAAGCTCATAACATGAACTATCTAAACATGGCAATGGTCAAAACCTAGCAGGGAGTTCTCGGGTCCTAATGTTATGAACAAAAACAGTCTAAAGTAAATCGGATATTACGACGGCTATGTTTACGCGATTTCCCAAATTTTTACCATTCCAAATCATATCAATCCAACTACCAATCAAAAACAACTCAAGATACACATCAATGCTACTGATTTCAGTCATAATAAGCTCAAGGATCTCAACCCAATCATATATTATAACATCTCCAAATTCAACTAAACTACTTAACAATTAAGCTCGAATCATGCTTATCATTCAAATTACTACTCATCCATCCAAACCATCTCCAAACTTCAACATTCAAACTTATTACTAAAGGGTGTGAAGATTTATACCTTCCTTGGGAGGTGTTAAGTTTCTAGAAAGCCTTAGGGAGCCTCCTACAAGTTTGATCTTTCCAAAGAAATCAAGAACACAAAGTTAGGCTTTGAAGTTTCTAAAAGTCCGATTTAAAGAACTGTAAAAATGAGGGTCTTACCATGCTTATTTGGAAGAGACTTGTGAACAAGAGTTGTAGGATATCTCAATACCTTTCCAACGAGCTATAGAACACAACATTTGAGTGAATATTGAAGGAGATATGGCAGTTTGAAGTTGCTGGGTTTGTTTTAGCCGAGAGCTTTCTTCTTGAAATGGGAAAGTCAACTTCTAATTTTTGTGTTTTATGATATTTGCTTGGTTGCTTCTCCTTTTTGGCCTTGGAAAATGTTTTAGCTTTTTACCTTGGTAAATTTTACATGGCCCAAAATCAACCAACAAAACAAAACCCCTTGTCATGCTTATGTCATCTTGCACATGTCATAATGCTTCCACTTGTCCACACCTTGTTGGTTTGATGACATCATCATCCCTAACCTCCTTGATTAACTCCTAATTGCTTGCCTAATGACCGCTGATCTATTATACGGTTCGCTTAACTTTCGTTTTCGTTTACCGTTTGAGGGATCATACACGGGATCTTATTACTTAGGTTTCTTTAACCTTTCTCAATACATTATATTCCTTTCATGATCCTCTCTTATAATCCTTGAATTTAAATCTTTTTTATATCTTGTTACCTTATACTCAATTCTTTCTGTATCTGGTAGATTTTCGAGAAAAATTAAAGTGTACGGAATTGGATTCTGACGATCTTTACATACACTTATATACCATATAGAGTACTAATAAAATCTCAGAATATCCATAACAGAACCCCTACATAGTGTGGCATGAAAAGTTTTCTCATTCAGCAAAAACACTATTCATAAAGGTTTCAAAAATTTCCAAAAATTGGGGTTATTACAGTCTCCCCTCCTTAAAAGGATTCCGTCCCGGAATCAAATAGAAAATGAATAGGGATACTCTCTTAGCATTGCACTTTCTAACTCTCGAGTAAATTTTCCCACATTGTGGTTCTACCATCAAACTTTGACTAGTTTGATAACCCTTTTCCTAAGCAATTATTCCTTTTTCAATATATAACCCTTCCTGGTTGCTCCATATAGGTTACGTCGGGTTGCATGTCTATGCGCTCATATGCCCTTATTTATCTGGCATCCGAATTACACTTTCTTAACATTGATACGTGGAACACGTTATGAACTTGCTACATGTTCGGGGGTAGGGCTAGCTCATATGCTAACTTCCCAAAATGTCTTAATATATCCAAGGGTCCAACAAATTGTAGACTTAGCTTTCCTTTCTTTCCGAACCTCATCAATCCTTTCCAAGGGATACCTATAACATTACTAGGTCCCCTATTTCATACTCTTTGTCCTTTTGAGTCAAATCAGCATACCTCTTATGTCCATCTTGGGTTACTACCAGCCGTCCTCTGATTAGATCTATTATATCCCTGGTCCTTTGGACTACTGCGGGTCCGAGCATCTTACGCTCTACAACTTCATTCTAACATAAGGGAGATCGACATTGTCTTCCCTCAAGGATCTCATAAGGCAATATCTCAATACTGACATATGTTCTATTGTCGTAAGAAAATTCGATCCGTGTTAACTGATCATTCCAATTTCTTTCAAGTCTATGGCACAGACTCTCATTATAGCTTTTAGCATTAGAGCTTTTGCTTCTTAATACCCATTCTTTTCCAGTTCATAATCGCTACTACCTTCCGTTCCTACTATTATACTGGTTATACTTTTGCTCGTGAGCGTTCTATAACCTTTTAATAACCACATCAACCTTAGTATCACGAACGCGTTAGAATCGGAATACCACCGTACTGATACTATTTCCTTTAGCTGCTTCCATCTTCGAAAGCTTGGTCCTTCATATAGAAGTAAAAGAATTTATTGAGAGATCACTATGATCATGAACACTTGTTATATCGCATAGTTAGTACAGAAGGTGGCCAGCCTTTAGTACTTGACAAGCAATTAAACAATAGCTGGTATCCTACTCGGCTTCTATCACACAGATAGATAGTCATTCGGCAATACCTCCCCTTCTGGAAGGGTTGTTCTTCTCAGCTTATATGAAATGAAAAGAAGAGAAAAGAACGAATTGAAGAGAATTGTATATATGAAAAAAAATATACTGCCACAAAATATCTGGCTTGGAACCTACCTCTGAATTATAGAGGTTTGTCATACGAGAACAAAACATATGTGTATATATATCAACATCAAGCATTATAGCATCGTATTTCACATGCCTAAATATTTGCTATTCCGTCCATCCTTCTATGGACCCATGCTCTTCCTCGAGCTTATACACATTCACCTTTGAAACTCCCTCGATATCGAAAATCGAACCCGGGATCTCATTCTAGACATCATCGTTACTAGAATTCTATGCTTGCACCGCAACCTTCCTCGTATAATAATACGACTCTCTATTGATAAGAAAGAATAAATATTCAATAGGTAGATACTCTACTTAATTAGTCTATCAATGATAACTTATACACTACCACGACCCGATTAGTGGTACTCAATCTCAACACCCATTCCAATACAACTCTCACGGTTATAATCAGCTCATTACTCGCAGAATCATTGCTGCCTTACTATGGTCCACCACTGACCTACTGTAGTCATTCATTTTCCATGAAGTCTTAATAGCTAACCATACGGAGTCTATACATCTCGTATCTAATTCTTCTAAGGAGGTAACATGATCACCATTCATGATTCATGAAGAACACTCCTGAACTTGACGTACTTTCATGACATGAAGTAAATAAAATTGCAGAAGAGTTTCAGTCAAAGCAACGATAGCAGGTTAATACCATTCTTAATCGTATGCCTTCAATTGAAGACTTAACTCAAAGGTTCGTTTAGTCCTTCTTTTTTTTTTGAAATATGGTCCTGGATTACTCTCAAGATAGGACCTTCTAAGATAGATAGCCCGCTCATGGCGATTACACGAATTAAACCTTTACCAACTACTATTACGGTTGGGTATTGCACAGTCATCAGAAGGAGTGTCAATCTTCTAAACCATAATACAATCTGCATAGCTTTAACCATCATCACTGTATTCCTTTGGCATAAGCGCCTATAATTATCCTCTTACCTTTAAAGTGTCGGCCACCTCTTTGGCCTTTCCTGATAGTAAAATTTCCTTACAGTCATTGTCATTTTAACCACCTCCAAATAAATTTTCCACCTTATTTCAATCACAGCTTATGTGAAGATGTTTTCCTTAAAATCTGATGAGTAAAAAAAAATCACCATTTTTCCATAAGTTATTGCCTCAGTCTTTAGAGGTTAATCACTGTCACGACTGACCCTCAATCATAATTAGAACATCTTTTTATCTTAAGTCCTAATTGCCCTGAACAATTTCGACCATTACTGGTTCGATCCATACCTTCTCGTGGTTTAACACGTGCCCCACTTGGCATCATTATAAGTACGTCATATTTCCTTCATCAACATTTCTATTCTTGAGAATTTTGAATATTATATTTCTCCTTGTACAACCTCTAAGGTTATCCTTGAATTGTTCCTCCTGTATTCCCTAGATACAGGGCATATCAAGATACCATTTATTAATACTAGAATCATTGTCTATATACTTCTGAAAAATTTCTCCACTGATTCTTACAGGTTGTTATTACCTTAATCCTTTCCAATTCATACTGTCAAAACTCATACTATCCCTATTAAGGGTGAAATGCCAACCTTTATGCATTCCCCTAGGATTCATTTTAAGTTACCGATGTTCTATCCTTAATTCCACCTTTAAAAGGTACCTGCATCCTTCCATGGATAACTCAAGTCATATATCCCTGATAAGCGTGTCTTATTCAATCATTCCCACCTCGATAGTATATGCCTAATTTTCACAATAACATCTGTATTCAGAATGAGGTCAATCAATATGGCCTCCAAAAGATAACAACGGTTATCCGCTTTTCTTTCCTGATTTGGTAACGATAACAAGGATGTTCTGGAAGATATTGGTCGTGTTCAACGTGAACTTCTTTTTAATAATTCCTTATTTACTTTTGTTATTTATCTCAACAGTCATCTCAATGTTGGGATATCTTTCATACCTGGCGTCTCCCTTTCTGGGTATCATGCCCCTGGTCTTACACTTCACATTCTTGAAGGTCACTTCCTTCATCCAATTTTCCTAATTTCTTACTTCCTTGTCTCCTCGGTCTATCTGCGTCTCATTATTTATCCTTCGAACTATCTCAAGGTTTCCTCGAATCCTCCCAACTTACAGGGGATAAAATATATGTATCTCTTATACCTTCAACCATCAATTTAACTCATGGTGAATCACCATCATCCTGACAATTACATACTTTTCTATTTCTATTACTACGAGTCTTTAGGGTTTCCTCATACCCAATTCCTTTATCATTCCTCAAACTTTATTGCCTTTATATTCCTTTCCACTTCAGTTTCTTTTTTCTTTCTTTCTCTTATCATTATTTCATGAACCAACACAACATAAGCATTGATTTCAAACATCCCGTCATTCTGGATTCGTGTCCTTAGAACGAATCTTGACAACTTTTACCACTTAGCTTCATATTTCATCATACTCGGCCGCCTTTGTTCTGGCTCTAAAGCTTTTACACTCTCTTCATAACCTTGGGAATTACTTTCCCGAAAACAATTGGCTGAACTTTAATCAGTTTATTATAATCTCTTGCTCCGTGCCTTCCTTGGCCTTTCACCAGCGGGTGGTCTCTCTCTTAGGAGGGTAAGTGACAAAAACAGTCTTTTGTGGTTCTTCAATCATTTAGAATCTCAAATGATTCCTCTATTTCCTTTAGCCAGGCTCTTGCCTCGACTGGGTCAACCTGTTCCTTGGAACTCTGAGAGCTTAGCGACTTAAAGGTCATGAAAGAATTTCCTACCGCATTGATTCCTCAAGGTGGTGGTTGGGGATAATAGTCTAAGTTCTTTTTAGACAGGTCCATGAATTGCCGTATAGGAGTACCGTCTCGGGTCTCCTTTCCTTGCTCGACTTTCTGTTTCCTTAGTATGAAATGTTTCATCCTTCTCCCACAATCAGGGTTATCCTACATGTTTTTAATCCTCATTTTCCACTTCATTATGTTATGGGTTCCTTCTATCTTGATGGCGACCTCCCTGACTATCACGTTCAGGGTTTTGCTCTAAATCTTATTCCTCAAACTAGCTTTAATCTAAGATCTCATCTTTAAGCTCTTGAACATTTGGAACCCAAATTCTGTAGGAATACCTCATTATTCCTTTCTCATCTTTCTCGATATTAATCTTTTATCTAATTGTTGGCTTTTTGCCTTCCTTCATCACTTTTTCTGGCACAATAGGTTTTTTTCCGATAATTCGGACTGTGTTGCAATCTCAAACAGCTTTTCGGTATCGACTCCGATTACCTTCATATCTATTTCCATTTTCTCAAAATCTCTTATCAACTCTCCCAAAGATATTATCATCTTGAGTCTCTCCTTTACACTAAGGGCATTAGCCACCATTTTGGCTTTCCCTGGATGATACAGAATCTCCCAATCATAATTCTTGATTAGCTCTAACCGCCTCCTCTGGCGTATGTTGAGCTCTTTCTACGTAAAAATGTACAAGAGCTCCTATGGTTTGTGAATCTCACACTTCTCTCCATACAAGTAGTGCCTCCAATATTTAGGGCAAAACTATTGCCACGAGCCCAAGCTCATGGGTGGGGATATCGAATTTTATATTCCTTAATTGTCTTGACGCGGACGCGATTATCTTGCTGTGCTGTATAAGAAGCACCCTAATTCCTTATGCGAAGCGTCACTTACAAATCACAAAATCTCTCCTTTTTTTCCATCCGGCAACGCCAACATAGGGGCCGTCACCAACCTTTGCTTCAGTTCTTAAAAGCTGTTCTCACATTTCTCTGTCTATTCGAACTTCTCAGTCTTATGAGTAAGCCGCGTTAAAGGGGCTACTATCTTTACAAACTTGAACGAACCTCTGGTAGTGACCGGCTAATCCTACCTCTGGGAATTGCCCTAACCATGGTCATCAATTCCTCAGTGATCCTTTATTCATTCTTGTAAGGATCCTTCACGGGATCCTCCTCAGCAACAATCCCTTCTAGGACAACATCCTCAACCGTTACATCCTCAATATCAACATCATCCGGTCCTGCGTTAGGATGCTCTATCGGATCCACAATCCGATCTCCAATTAGTAATAAAACATCATCGCGCTGTTACTCCTCAACCTCAGGGTTCGGTGTCCCGCTACCATATACGATAACGAACTACGCTTCTATCACGATATTTATAAGGGTTCTCATAAGGGTTTTAACTGTCAGTACTACGTTAGTTAGTCCGACTATGAACTTGGCAAGAGTTCTTATTATCTTAGTTATTATCTTAACGTCACATCATCTCTGAGGTTTATAACGCTTGGCTCTGATACCACTTCTATAACACCCCCAAATCCGGGGTCGGGGATCCGGGTTGTCACGAGTTCCATTTCCCTTAATAACACCCAATCTTAATAAATAATCAACTACTCTGTACTGTGACCCCACAATAAACACACACACCACATGTTATAGTCTCAGAGATCAATATCCAAAAATAATCACAAGTCATTTTATTCCACAATTATCTGCCAATACACCTTAAAAGGTTTTCTGAATAAATTTACATTTTCTTTGCCATTATTACAATTCATAAATATACATAAATCTGGTACATCAAAAGTTGAAGCCTAGCCTATTGGTAGCTCCTACCTCAGCTACAGCGACATCAACGCCTATAGGAAACTGCGGAACGTTTCCTATTCGCTCGCGAATTGGGAGCTTGGTCCTGTTCATCTTGTCTACTCGACCACTTACGCCACTTCTAGTTCAGATGAAATCCATGACTCTGAAACGTAAAGCTCGTCCTCACTTTCCCCAAGTAGAAACTTGTTGATACGGCTCCACCAAGAAGTCATATCTAGTTGGAAAGGAAAACTCACCGATATTTCCCAGGCGATGCCTGTTAATGGATTAACTTGTTCCAAGAATTTTACTTCCCGAGTGTTGGGTAAGTAATCAAAAACTCTTTTATCAAAACAGCAACCTTGTTGCGAATATAAAACACACCACAGAGTCGGATCCCTCAGGTTTTGAGCGAGTATTTAAATCCCCTTCAAAAGGAGGATCTTAAATATAAAAAAATGAGTTTTGGGATCCGCTCTAACTTTTAAAATCATTTTGAAGACTCGCAAAACATTTTTAAGAATGTTTGGAGTGATGCCGATTTAACAAAATAAATCAGTCCCAATATATTAGAAAATATCTGAATATTATTATTTAAATAATATTCCCATAAAGAATAATCTTTATAAAAATAATTGAAGTAGAAGTTTTAAAACTTATACTTGAAATGAATATTAAATAACCAAAGATATACCTATACGAAAGTACTATCTTTATTTGAATAATCAAAAGTGAGTTTGATTATCGACACCTTATTCTTTAATAAAATAAAGAATATATCTCAGCAAATAATCGGAGTCATAGATCCTCAAATGAATATTCAAATAATATTCAATAAATAAAATAAGCTGAGTCATAAGCCCTCGAATGAATATTCGAAATAATATTCAATAATAAAATAAAGGAGTCATAAGTCCTCGGATGAATATTCGAAATAATATTCAATAATAAAATAAAGGAGTCATAAGTCCTCGGATGAATATTCGAAATAATATTCAATAATAATAAAATAAAGTTATCGAATAAACCTTATTCGATTAATAGTTTTGAAAACTATAACCATATATATATAAATATATATATATAAAATCTACTCGGGATCCTCGACTCCCGGTTTTTAGAAAATGTTTTCACCTTTGGGTCCCTATACTAAGGGTATATGCAAATTACCGCTATTCTCTAGCATAGGTATTATCAACTGAACCAACAGATATATATATGGCAAGAATACGAAACAAGCATGCATATATATACCATATCAGCATGCTTCAATATATCACAAAAATTTTCTAATTAACCAACATGCATCTATCACAAGATAATGCATATACATATATACATCACAACAACAGTATAACGGGTAGAAAACTTGCCTGAGCGACTGGGGGTTACAAATGGCTTGGGACGAGTCTGGTAACCTATACACAACAAGTAAGTTGGAATTAAACCAAAGTCACTTGTAAATCTATACTTTAACCAACTTAGACTCTAACGCTTGCTTTGCGCTTACTGATTCTCTTAAGTCACTCGAGTACCCTCGGCTCCACTATTTTTAATAATTTAACCATTACGAGTTTTAAGGCGATTCCTTCGCTAGTGTCTTAACAACTTCCTAACACACTTAACATAATTGTTTCATACACTAATTAATCCTTTAAGGTCCTTAACCAAGGTTTCAAAGTAAGGCGAGGGGTAATGGTTCGGTCGCGAAACGCCGTTACTTAAAACGGTCGTTTCTCCTAAACCGTACATCGGAATCAAATGAACTATATATAAAAACGAAGCTCGTAACATGAAATATCTAAACATGGCAATGGTCAAAACCTAGCAGGGAGTTCTCGGGTCCTAATATTATGAACAAAAGCAGTCTAAAGTAAATCGGACATTACGACGGCTATGTTTACGCGATTTCCCAAATTTTTACCATTCCAAATCATATCAATCCAACTACCAATCAACAACAACTCAAGATACACATCAATGCTACTGATTTCAGTCATAATAAGCTCAAGGATCTCAATCCAATCATATATTATAACATCTCCAAATTCAACTAAACTACTTAACAATTAAGCTCGAATCATGCTTATCATTCAAATTACTACTCATCCATCCAAACCATCTCCAAACTTCAACATTCAAACTTATTACTAAAGGGTGTGAAGATTTATACCTTCCTTGGGAGGTGTTAAGTTTCTAGGAAGCCTTAGGGAGTCTTAATCTATCCTCCTACAAGCTTGATCTTTCAAAAGAAATCAAGAACACAAAGTTAGGTTTTGAAGTTTCTAAAAGTTAGATTGATAGAACTATCAAAACGAGGGTCTTACGGTGCCTATTTGGAAGAGACTTGTGAACAAGAGTTGTAGGACATATCAATACCTTTCCAACGAGCTATAGAACACAACATTTGAGTGAGTATTGAAGGAGATGTGGCAGTTTGAAGTTGCTGGGTTTGTTTTAGCCGAGAGCTTTCTTCTTGAAATGGGAAAGTCAACTTCTAATTTTTGTGTTTTATGATATTTGCTTGGTTGCTTCTCCTTTTTGGCCTTGGAAAATGTTTTAGCTTTTTACCATGGTAAATTTTACATGGCCCAAAATCAACCAACAAAACAAAACCCCTTGTCATGCTTATGTCATCTTGCACATGTCATAATGCTTCCACTTGTCCACACCTTGTTGGTTTGATGACATCATCATCCCTAACCTCGTTGATTAACTCCTAATTGCTTGCCTAATGACTGCTGATCTGTTATACGGTTCGCTTAACTTTCGTTTTCGTTTATCGTTTGAGGGATCATACCCGGGATCTTATTACTTAGGTTTCTTTAACCTTTCTCAATACATTATATTCATTTCATGATCCTCTCTTATAATCCTTGAATTTAAATCCTTTTTATTCTGTTACCTTATACTCAATTCTTTCTATATCTGGTAGATTTTCGGGAAAAATCAAAGTGTTCGGAATTGGATTCTGACGATCTTTACATACACTTATATACCATATAGAGTACTAATAAAATCTCAGAATATCCATAACAGAACCCCTACATAGTGTGGCATGAAAAGTTTTCTCATTCAGCAAAAATACTATTCATAAGGGTTTCAAAAATTTCCAAAAATTGGGGTTATTACAAATAAGGCCAGTTATTTTATTTGAAATATTAGCTATTAAAATAAGGTTCGGGTCACATAACTTTTGATACGAAAGCTTTTAACACGAAATAAAATACCCGATAAATACCCTGAAAATACCCGGATGACACAGAACATACGTAGCACATATCAGTTAGAGTTTTATGACTAAATACACATAAAAGCATAATAAAACACATAATTCATCTTTATATGATATAATACAAGAGTAATTTCTCAGTCGTTACACAGTGAGCATGGTAGAATCTCCAGTCATGTGCCTTGAGCAATCACTATCCAGATACCAAAGATTCTTTCTGTTTCCCTGCACACATCAAAATCAAATCAAGTTGATTTTGAAGTTTCGTTGGGTCATGCCTTGTTAGCTTTCTTTTTAGGTTTCTTAGGCTTGTCCTCATTTGACTTATATGATTAAGATTCAGCCTTGGTCATTAGAGTAGGGATTTAAAAACCATTCATAATTATAGAATTATAATGCACAGGTTGGTTAACATGAAATGGCATATTATGTGTAAACCTGTTATTCCAGTATGACATGCTAAATGGCATTTGGACATAATAAATGCAGCATAGTAAGGATTTTGTGCAAATGGGATTTTAGCAAATTGTGCATTCAAATTTTGTGCCGGAATAATATTCATAGGCATTGTGGGCATGTTGGGAAATGAGAGAGGTGCAGACATAGGTGCAGGCATAGCAGATTTGCAATTAACAGACAAATGATTAACACTACCACACTTAATACAGATTTTTCTAGGTGCATATTTATCAGGTGTGTAGTTGATATGTTTGTTAATTCCTACTTTCCTATTCCTGTTATTTTTCCTTTTAGATTTTGTCTTAACCTCAATTTTCTCCAATCTGTCATTTAGTTGCTTTATTGACAAATGATCCACATTAGCTCTTTTGTTCTCCTTGATTTGAGTTGATTCTCCTATAACAAAGTTCTTGGAAACTGATCCATATTTCTCATTGAGTTTAGAAAACTTGGTTTTGCTAATAGGTTTTCTTTCACTCGACGGATGTGGTTCCTTTTTATCTCTCGATGGATAATCTTCATTATCTGTTGAGTCCATATCCGTTGAAAGTTCTTCTGTCAAAACATGATCCAGTTTCTCCTTATTTTTTTTCCACGCTTCTTCACAGAATGATTCTATTCCTTGAACTCTAGCAATTTGGGTATGGACATCTCTTGATGATTTCCAGGCCTTGATTAACTCTTGCTCTCATTTAAGCTGCTTTCTTAAAATCTCCTCTTTCTTTATAGATTCAGTCAGTTCCCCCTTAGTAATTCTACACTCTATTTTTAGTTTCTCAAACTCAATAAATTGAGTTTCTAACACAGTATCTCTTTCACTTAAAAACAAATTATTCTCCTTAATTTTGTGTTTTCTTTAATGAGAGATTTAAGTTTAACACGCAAGTGATATAATTCTTTTGACATGTTATCTATATCATCATTACACTCATCTTTAGAAAGGTGTACTAGATTAGTAGTGATTACCTGATTGCTTGAAAATTTGACTTCTGCTTCATCTGATTTGGCCATTAGAGCTAGATTGACATAGCTTGTTTCTTCATCTTCATCTACCCCATCAGCTGCCCAGTCATTTTCTTAAGTCAAGAAAGCCCTTTTTTTTGTTTGAGCAATTAAAAGTACTTTTTTTATAATCCACAGGCTTAAACTTCTTTCTTTCAGAATCAGACTTTCTGCATTCACTTGTAAAATGACCACTCAAGCCACATTTGAAACATTTGAATTTGGATTATCCACCAAGTTTCTATTTGGCTTGGCTGTTCCAAAATTCTTTTTGAATTTGAGCTTGGAAAACCTTCTTGAAAGGAAAGCTAGATGTTCATCTATATTCTCCATTTTATCATGACTGATATGATCTTCATGCTCAGCTACTAGCCATTTTCCTTTGCTTTCACAAACCCTAGAGTTTGGTGTAAATTCCACATCTTCAACCTTCATCTCTTTCACTCTCTCTTGTTCAACCAACAAAGCTATAGATCCTCCCTTCTTTCTTCCTTTCTCTATCTGCTCATCTTGTTCCAACTCAAGCTCATAAGTTTTAAAATGCCATACAGTCTCTCCAAAGTAAATTCCTTATAATCTTGAGAATTTCTGAGGGAGACAGTCATAGGCTTTCATTCTTTTGGTAGAGATCTAAGGAATTTCAGGTTTCAATCTTTTGTTTGATAGACTCTTCCATTCATCTTTAGTGCATTAGTAATTTTTGAAATCTACTAAAGATGTCACTCAAAGATTCACTGTCTTCACAATGTAAGTGCTCATACTGCTGGATTAGAAGTTTCATCTTGTTTTCCCTCACTAGTTCAGTTCCATCACATATAATTTGAATTGTATCCCAAATATCTTTAGCAGTTTTGTAGTTGATGATATTGTCAAAAATTTCTCCATCAAGACCATTGAACAGAATATTCATAGCCTTCTTGTCTTTGTGTACTTTCTCAATGTCTTCATTTGTCCATTCTGATTGTGGCTTTGGAACACTTTGCTCATTGCCTACAGCTCCTTCAGTGTCTGTAGCAGCTCTTCGAGGAACATGAGGGTCTTTCTCAATGCAATCAACATATCTTTCATCTTGAGAGAAAAGATGCAGGTGCATTTTTAACTTCCAATGGTGATAGTTGTCTTTATCCAAGAAAGGGATCTTTACTCCAACATCCTTCATGCTCATGTTGTTAGTTTCTTTGATCTTTAAACTCTTAGTGTGTCAATAGCTTGCTCTGATACCAATTGTTATTCCCAAACGATCTAACAAGTGGAATTACAGAAGGGGTTAAATATATTTCTTGGTTTCTTAAAATCTTTTAAAACTTTTTGCAAATATAAATGTAATTGTATATGAATATGTTAAGTGCGGATAAGAAATATTCAAGTATTCAAACAGAAAACAAATAAACAAGGATGTTTAAAAACTTTTTGGTGGATTGTTGTTTCCACCAGAGATATCTATGTGGTGCAAGAATGCACACAGCTGCTTACAAGTAAATTTATAAAGAGAGAACTAAGAAATTCTTAACAAATTATGCCTTATCTATTTCTCAGTTCTTTCATTCGATATTTTTCTACTTGATACTCTTGATTTATATACCACCAAGTTACATGTGAAAAAGATAAACTAATAAAACAAACATGTCTAAGTCTAATAACATGATTCTTCATTTCTCCATCCAGCATCTTTGTATTTCTTCAAGTTAGCATGGAAATGAAAATGCTTCTTGATCTTCATAATTACAGGCTGCCACATTCCTTTTGTATACAATCAACCCATATGACTATCAAGTCACTATCAACTCTTATTTGAATTTTTCATCCGTCGAGACCCTATTGGATTATCCGTCGAAGCTCTATTGAATCATCCATCGAGACTCTGTTGGATCATCCGTCGAATGTGACTTGGGTCATCCATCGAAGCCTTGTATAAACATCCGTTAAAAGTATTTCCACAGCAGTTGACTCAATTTCACTTATGCAAAATTACAAGGCATCTAATATATACAATTAGCCAACCTATTTTACATATCATTCTTGTAGTCAACATGACTTAGAATATCCTACAACTTCTAATCCTTCAAGACATTACAATATACAGGAATGTGTTACAAAAACTTATTTGATTATAAGTTACTCTCTCAACGGATGACAAGTAAGATTATCCGTGAGAGCTACAAAATCACTAAATTAAATATACAAAGGTGTTTCGGTAAAATATCATCAAGTCTACAACATATTCCTAACATATACACCTTAAGAAGAAATTCAAGAAAATAATGTTTGTGTTTGATTGATTGTTATCTTGTTTCCAATTTCTCGAAAAATTGAAACAATCAAAGAAAAATAACTTTCGGATACGCAATAAGAAGCACGGCATTCTGGAGAAGCCGTATACTTCCCAGGGCGCGCCCTGTGAAGGTTTTCCCCTATGGGAGGATTTTTGGAGTTACCTTATTTTGTTTATAAGTCTATTTGTTGGTTGAGATTTGCAAGATGAAAAAAATCTAAGGCAAAAATGGAAGTCATAAGAAATCATATGTCAAAGAAAACAAGACACAGAAGGTCTAGAAAGCACACCCCTATGTTAGGGGGGGTTGAGAGAAGATATTCCAGGAGAGGAGAACCCACGAAGGAAGGAACATCATCCACGGGAATAACAATGTCCTCATTTGCAACAACATCAGATGTTTTGGCTACGACTCCTACATTGCTTTCTGCTATAACAAGCCTGCCTGAGATCTAAACATGGCCAGGGCCAAGTCCTAAGGCGATCCTCCTAGTAGTAATAGCCTTGGTATTATCCATATTGAGGTCATTGACGTATGGGAATGTTTCTGCATCAACAAAACTGAATTCATAATCGGGATTGTTCGCCAAGAATCCCCTCGGTGATTTAAGCTTGAAGCTTACACTTCTTCACCATGCCTACATCAACCATGACATCCAAACTAAGATCAAACTTCTTTTCGAGGAGCAAGATCAAGTAGTACATGGCATATCAGACTTGGTATAAAGCACACAAGGTAGAGATGCATGTGTATTGATGCAGATGAAGAAAATATGGGATGAGAACATATGCATGGCACGAAGATACAAGTGAAAAAGGCATGGGGCATAACAAGCATTCATATATAGAAACACAAGTAAAGGTGAAACAACAAGGAATACAAGAACAAAAATTAAAGGCTTTTATTCCTAGGAGGGACACCACAAGGGTGTGCACCCCTTAAGGCAAACCTAGCATCTACCGGAGGAGGAAAAAGGTCCTTTGAGGAAGCTACATCACTCATTTTCTTGACAAAAACTCATTTCTTGCATTTCAAACCCAAATCAGGGTATAGAACTCTAATCTTGCTAAGATTGTCTTCTATAACAAGAGTATTAGGACTAAAGTCCTCACGAGGAAGAAGAAGTATAACACTCGCTCTCTCCGTGAATGCACTACTTAACTTCTTCACCCTCTAATCATTTATTTTGATGAAAATAAACGACATTACAAAAAGAAAGAAATATTGATAAGACACCAATGAAAGACAAGTTAGAGAGATGTGCAAACATCCAATTTAAACTGATAACTTATAATGAGGATGAAGACTGAAGAAATAAGCAATCTCCCTCACAGTCGGAACTCCAAGCTTATGAAGATCATACAACACGATCAAAGATAACACTAACTTCCAACTATTGAGAGACAACTAGAGAGGCGCCACATCGAACCAATCCATGATACACCTAAATAAAGGACGAAGAGATGCACCAAATCCAAGGTCAACCAAACTTAAGGAGATAACCATCCGCGGAATCTTAATGTTCACGCTATAGTTGAATATGTGACTGCTCATGAAAGAAAGTGGATGAGTCAGTATGCCCTCCATCATGTAGTACTGTTAGGAATATGTTGTAGTCTTGATAATAACTCATCAAAACACTTTGAGTAGATTTGTTAAGTATAAGTGAAAGAGTATCAACTGCTAAGGAAACATCTTCAACTGCTAAACTACAAGCTTCAACAGATGACTCTACAAGCTTCAACGGATAACTCAATATGCCTTCAATAGATAAACTAGTCAAGCGGTCTTCAACTGATATCAGATAAAGATTCAACATATGTTAACAAGAAAGCTTCAATGGATGACACTTGTATAGTGTCAACGGATGACTATAATAAAGCTTCAACGGATGACATCAATGTATCTTCAACGGATGATCAACAAGATAGCAGTTGATAATGACTTGACAGAAGCTGACAGAGTCACATGAGTTGATTGTACAGAAAAGTAATGTGGCGGCCTGCTTTCAGGTTTTAATAGAAAATGAAGCATTTCCATTTCCATGTAAAACAAGGACGTTCAAAGATGTTATATCTTACTTGGATTGCATTGGACAGAGAAATAAAGAAGCATGTGCTTGGACCTAGCTAATAGGAATATTATTCTTGTCTTATTGCACATATAAAATTGGTTCATATATAAACCAAGTGCAGCAAGTATTTTAGAACAACTAGCCCAACAAGTAGAATAAGTAAGAACTGGAGAGTTTAGCAAGCTGTATTTTAAGAAAGTACTCTCAAGTTCTAAGTTGTACTAAATCAGTTGTAAGCAGCTATGTGCATATTGCATCACATAGATTTTTTAAAATATACGTCTTTGGTGGAAAGATAAATCCATCAGAAAGTTTTTAAATTATGTGTTTATCTACTTTGTGTTAGTAGAATACTTCAAAAGCTTAATCTGCATTCTTGTTTGAATTTTTCAGAAAACCAAAAAGAAACCAGAATTCCATTCAACCCCCCTTCTGTAATTCTGTTGTTGTATTGTTAGGAAATAACAATTGGTATCAGAGCAAACTCTTAACATACAAAGAATTTAAAGATCAAATAAATCAAACATGAGCATGAAGGATGTTGGAGTGAAGATTCTAATTCTAGAAAAAGACAACTATCATCACTGAAAAGTGAAGATGCACCTTAATCTACTTTCTCAAGATGAAAGCTATGTCAACTGCATAAAAAATGGACCTCATATTTCTTGCAGGATTGCAACAGATGTTGAAGATGCTATTGGAAATTAGCAGACTATTCCAAATCCTAAACCAGAATGGACTGATAAAGATATTGAAGCAGTCCATAAAGATAAAAAGGCTATGAACATATTATTCAATGATCTTGATCAAGACATGTTTGGCAATGTCATAAATTACAAAACTTCTAAGGATGTTTGGGACAAAGTTCAAGTACTTTGTGGGGGAACTAAGCAAGTCAGAGAAAACAAAATACAACTTCTCATACAATAATATGAACGCTTCCATTTTGAAGATAGCGAGTCCGTGAATGATACTTTTAGTAGATTTCAAAAGCTGTTGAATGGACTATGTTGCCCAGTAAAGTAATTGTTAAAAGGGGTTGGATACAATTACTAAACAAATTGATGGATTATGAAAGTAAAGTAAGAACTGATGAATCAAATAACAATTTATATTGATCTTTAATAAACTATTACAAAACTCTCTCAAGAATAATATTCTTAAGAGCTTTTAGGTTAGCGAATACTCGAGTACAGCTCTCTACATTGTGATAACCCATTCTGTGTTTATATACTACACAGCTACAATCAATCCTCTATCAATTACAAGATATATTACATTTAATTCTAACATTTTCCATACATATCTAAATCAACTACGATCCTATAAATCAGCACCTTCTGATTTATCTCGTAGTCCTGACTTATTATCCAAGTCATTCTTAATGGATAACCTGATCAATGGATATATGTTGTAGCTTCAACGGATAATCATTTGTATATATCAACGGATGGCTAAAGATTGTTAACGGATGATAATGAAGCTTCCAACAAATAATCATATCACAGTAGTTGATCATATCCTGATTGTTAGACAGATCCTGATTCTCGACTTAGCCGATTCTCAACAATCCCCCAAATTTATGCTTTGCAGAATAAGCATAAATTCTAATAGAATTTTCTAGTGATAAAAACTAGATAGAAAAAATAAGTAGTGCAAAGCTTACTTTATTTCAGAATTTGATCTTCATATTTCCTGATAAATTCTGCATTATCTCTGAACAAAAGCTTTAACTCTGTCAGCAATCTTTTTCAATAGAATATCTTCTAACTTGATCTTCAAATTCTTCTCATACTCTGTTTTATTATATAATTGATAGATAGCAGCTCTCAGATTTCTGATTTGTGCTCTTTCGGTCATCATGTCTTCCAGTGACACATAGCAAGTTTTTCTTTCATCATGATTCATGATTATATGCCTCCGAGTAAAAACATTTTTAATGACAACTCCTACTTTCTTCATGTTGACTTCTTGCCCTTTAAAATTTATATATACAGGAACATATGATCCAAAATAATATTGATCATCATCCAATATCCTTCTTCTGATATTGGCAAGAATCATTTTTGACCATAACCTTGAAGTTTCATCTTCAACTCTTAGCAAATAGTGTATGTATTTCAATTCCTTTGTAGGCACGATCATCAGTTCATCAAGTGAAAGAACTTAAATTTGATCATTTTTCAATAAGAGTAAGATCTTCAGTTTAGATTCAGAACCATCATGTTTGTCAAGAATAATCTTCACAGCTTCAAGTCTATCCATATGATCAGTAGTTACTTCCTAACCTGGACTATTAGCAAGTGTGAAGTTCAACATCTTTAAATTGACAAGTTTAGCTTCATGATGTCCTATTCCAGCTCTTGTGAATGGTTCAATCAACTTGAGATTCTTGGCTTGTACTAACCAAGACTTTTTATCTCCCATGGTATTAGAACCAAGTAAACCATCCATTCTTATTGCTCCAGAAGTAAAGCTCAATTTATCATTACAAATGAGATCAACAATTTTTTTCCATTTGTATTTGTTCTTAATCTTTGGAAATACTTGAGCTTTCCTTTCTGTTCTTTTCTGCAACATCTTCATATTTGTACTCCTCCATCTATTCCTCTCAGATCTTTTAAGCATATTCTCGTATACTTGATCTGCTTTGTTAATAACAAATCTGATTTTTCCTTCCTGTGCCCTTTCTTCTCTGTCAAAAATCATTTTTTCTTTTTCAGTTTCACATAATCACGAATCACTATCACTCTTTCAGTGTTAGGAAAATAATCAGAACTTGTAATCTTGTCATCAGGAATTGAACTAGGAGTAACGAGCAACTTCCATGTTAGATCCATGTGATCTATCTATAGAGACTTGAGTTAACTGTATCTTTTGATTTTGAGTTCCAGTTCCAGTTTGAACTTTCACAGCATCAAAGGTCTTCTTCTCTTGTTTATCACCATCATCATCAGAATTGGTATTTCTCCTTAAAACTGATTCAGGTTGACATTTTTTCTTGGGTACTATCTCCCCCTTTTTGGCATCTAGACTTTGTAGAAGAGAGAAAATAACATCCAACTTGGAATTTATAGCATTCTGACCAGCTTCCAAAGTTGTCAGCTTCTCAGACATGTGATCTTATCTTGCTTCCAAGCTAAACATTCTCTTGATCAAACCATTGTGTTTGTTTGTACCTTTAATAATCATATAAATATCAACAATCTCTTCTCTGAGAGTAACATTATCTTGTTGGAGAGCAGAGACAGAATAATGCAGTCCTTTGACTAAAAGTGTAGTGGATTTGATAGATGCTTTCATATCAGAATTTGAAACCAATTGAACAGCATGATCAGATAAAGTCTGAGAAGATTCCATATATATCTTCTCACTAGGTAATCTCCAAGAATGATTCCATTCATAAGCTCTACGAGTATGTAGAATAGCACCATGACCAGATGATGAACCAAAAGTAGAAAATTAGATGCTGCAATACCAGCTTTCAGAACAACATCATCAGGATTATCATCATCAGAGTCATCAGAATCATCTTGATCACCAGAAGACTTCTCAGGATTATCATAATCAACATCAACATCAGGAAGTATGCCTTTCAGATTTAAATCAAGATTTGATTTAGAAGGCTTAGTTACCTGTGTAGATCCTGTAAGAAAAAAACCATGAGTACCTAAATCTCTCTATTATTTTAAAGTGATCTCATCACTTCTCACACCACTCATCTCATGAATTTTAATAGTTAGAGCTTCGCCACAAGGATTAACTAAATCCTGACTCTCATCTACCTCTCCGTTTTCCAGTTAAGGATCATGCCTCTCTATAATTCTGTTTTTCACTAAATCTTTTCTTTCATTCTCACATGAAAGGCTCAGATAAGTTTGTCCTACAGAAATAAGAGGTGGCTGAGAAGAGTTGTATGTGATCATATGACTAGAGGTATTCCTTTGTAAAGGTCTAATCATAGTCATGTCATCAGATAATAGAGTGTAGAGGATATATACCTTGAGTAGTATCAACCGTTGGTATAGCCTTGAGTGGTTGCACCAAGATTTTTTCAATCTTATCATGAGAAGTGATCAGTACATTCGAATTTGTAGAATTAGGAAAAGCTTCATCATGAATTGTTCTTTTGTCAAGAATGTGGTGCTTGTCAGAAATTGACCCCATATTAGGATTTGATACTAAGTCTGCAACAGTACTTTGAACTGTTGGTTCTTGTGTGACTTGAGGTGTAGAAGCTTCTTCAATGCTTTGAACCGGAGGTTCTTGGGTGCTTCCCTCAAAGATAGGATCATTGATAATAGCATCCAATCAAGTAATGTGCTTTTGATGAGCTTCCCTATCTTGTACTATCTTCAGAATATCATCAACCACAAATATTTGACTTCCTTGAGCAATGTTAGGAATAGTCAGATGTGATGTTAGGCTTGCACCTACACTTTGAGCAGGTGGTTCTTGTGTAGCTGGGGAATTAACAGATGCATCTTCACTTTGAGAAGATGGTTCTTGTGTACAGTACTCCTTCTGTGGTGAATGAAGTTTGATCTTCTTGCTTTGAGAAACTGTTGAAGTCTGTGATTTTCTCTTGATAGACTTCTGCAGACCAACTTCCTTAGCAATTTCAATTATCTTGGTTGTGTGAGATTTAGTAACTGTTTGATCAGGAATTGTCACTATCTTGTCAGGAATTGCTTGAGACCTGTCAGGATTTGACAATGATTTATCAGGATTTATAGATTCCTGATTCAGAGCAATATCAGCCAACACTGTAAGACCATCTGATTTCTTTTGAATATTATATGCTTCCTTCATCAGTATTCTTTTCTTAGGCTTAGCAGCTGCAATCAAACTTTGGTCTTCTTCTGCATTAGCAGTAGTAACCTCCACTGGTCTAGCAGGCTTCTTGAATACCACTGGATCATCACTGTCACTTTCAGTGTCTGATGATTCATCAACCAGCTTAACACCAAATCTAATTTTCCTTTTCTTTCTACATGCCTTCTCCTTGATATTTTTTATTTATGAAACACTTTGCTTCCTTGCTCCACATTTTTGCTCCAAAGATTTAGGTGAATGTGAAACAACCTTTAGACCTGATTGTCTCTTAGACACATCACTCTTAGCTATTGTCTTTGATTTTATAACTGATTCCTTTTGAGAAGAACCGGAGGTGATAGTGTGTTTCGATTTAAGGGAAGAAAAATAGAAATAGGGTTTGATGTGCCATGTTCCACAATGTCAGGATTGGAAAATTATATTTGTTAGGCATTTTGTTAGATAAAAACACCCACAATTCTCGTGGTAAAACTGTTCCTTTCCTGAAAGTATCTTTCCTTTTTGCTAATCAGTCAAATATTTAAAATTAATATGAAAAATCATCAGAAGTTCATCTTTTTCAAAACTTTCACCAGGTAAGTAAAAATCAGTTATAAAAACCTAGTGTAACCAACACCATTCTGTTGTCATCAGAAAATAGTGTGTAACACCATCTGAATCTTGTCAAAACCTGTATGTTTGATCTGTTCGTTAATATTGAAATGGCTTAAGAATTTTTATTTGTACACATGTGAATTATGAGTATTAAACAGAAAAATATGAAATCAACAAATTCACATATGCAAACATCAGAAGAATATGAACAGTCATTTTTGCTCGATCAAAATAAGAAGCAACAAGAGATTTTAATTCATAATATTTAAGTACAAGAATGATTATAAAGTAAATTAATCCTAACTCCTAAGAACTAGAACTATTCCTTTTTCACCTTCTTGTTCTCCTGCTCCTTCTTCACCGCCCGGCGGTGGAAGAACAAGACATAGAGACTCCAAGAGAAATGATATTCTCTTGCAACTCTAGAGCTTCTAGGAATTGACGCTCTGCCAACTTAGCTCGGCGTTCTTCTTCTAGAAAAACCTCCATAGTGAAGAAATGTAGTACGAGTTGATCATCCCATGAGAGATGATCAAAAATCGAATCAGGAACTGTAGTGGGATGAAATACTTGACCACTTATTCGGATTTGGAGTTCGACAGGGTCGAAGTACATCCTGTCATCCACTAAGTTAAAAGTAGGAAGATATACGCCATTGATTCTTCTGAAAAAATTATTTTGAGCCATTGAAAAAATGTGTGAAATTTTGAAGATTTAGATTTAGAGCTTTGATGTTGTGAGAGTGAAACGTTTGAGTAGTGTTTGAGGTTTATAAGATGTAGGAAGAGTGATTTTATAGCTAAATCCTATTGGAAATCTAAAGAGACGCCTTTGATTAACCGTGTAATAATGAATACTGCATGCATAATATTAAGCGTATCTAGGCAAATAAAAAAAAGTCTCTTTGCATGCACCTATTCCCAATATAAACAAATAATGATGACAAGTTTAACATGATTACTCAAATAAAATAAAACAAATTTGTAATAATTAAAAATCACGAAAGAAATAATGTCACCGTCCTTTTTAAGAAAAATCATGTCTTGTCCATCACTTGTTGAGATAAAATTTGTAATCCAAAATCAAGAATTTAATCATGATTTCTCCCCCTCAATATTTGCATTGATGAATTTATTAGAAAAATGAAGAATCTCTTTTCCACTGACTAATATGTCTGAAATTGACAAATCACTAATAACGTGAATTATAGAATTAGTTCCATGTAAAGCTCCCCATGTAACTGTCTTGTCAGTTCCTGATAGTTTTATGTTTCTCCCCCTCAACTTGTGCATTATCATCAAGATTTGCCTTATTTCCTGATTTAAGATTTTTGTCCATAAGTACAACATTTTCATGTTTGTGTTCTTCTCTCACTAAGTCGTTGAGATTATTGAAGTTGAGATGAGAAAGCTTCTTGTGCCAATTCCAACTTTTATCTACAGATGCCTTGGATACCAGAAAAGTTTCTGGTCCATCAGTATTTGTATGAAGTTTGGCTTCGTAAATGTTTCCATGTCTATAAGCTTTGAAATCAGTTTTCTTTGTGATATTATGAACTACTTCACAGTGTGTATCATAGAACATGACATAGAACCCTCTGTCAGTAATTTAACTAATTCTTAACAAATTGTGCTTCAGTCTATCTACCAGAGCTATGTTTGAGATGATGACATTTCCAATGTTTATATCGCCATATCCCAGGGTTTTTCCTACATTGCCATCTTCATAGTAAACCATTGGGCCAACCTTCTCCTCAGATTCTAAAAACAAAGATTTAGTTCCAGTCATATGTGCTGCACAACCACTATCCAAGACAAGCACATTCTTCTTGTTTCCCTGTAATCAAAAGTATAAAAATCAGTCATAATTTTTAAGAACCCACACTTGTTGGGTCCTTTTAGAAATCTTATGTAATTTTACATTAGCAGACTTCTTGTTAGGATTTGATCCATCAGGAATTACTCCATCAGGATTTGTCTTGACATTTTTGACTCTATAAGATGTATGCATATTCAGTTTAGCAGTTCTATTTAAAATAACAATTTTATTAAATTTTGGTAAAGGATCATAATTGTTGTGATATAAACTATGATAACCTTTACAAGTGTAAATAGAATACCAACTGCTACCACAATGATAACAAGGATTTTGTGGTTTATATAGTACCGATCTACCACTAATATCAGACTCAAGAATTTTAGACACTTTCTTTTTAGGATTCCCGCAATCAATAACAATATGATTAGTATTACCACAGTGTAAACAAGCTTTCCTAGGAGCATTATGAATGTACTTATAGTTCTTTTCCTTGTTTATTTCTTATTTTCCATTTCTACCTCTCTTAGACCTAGGTTTGGGAGTCTTAGCAGTTACCTCACAAATTTTCTTGTTTAACTGACTCTTAGAGAAATATCCTATATTTTTACTTTTCCTTTCTTCCATTTTAGGATATTCTTTCTTTTTAGCAGGTACTCTAGGTTCAGCTTTCTCTTTAGCAGTATTCTTAGAAGTAGAACCAAATTCATAGAGAGACTCCACCTCTTTCATCAGTTCCAACAAACTTAATTGAAGTAGTGTTATTGATGGATTTATCGATATTCCTATCAGTAAATTTGTTATAACCTAAACATTTTTTCCAGTTTTTATCACTGATGAAATCGTGAACTTTGTTTCCTGAAGTCATCCATGTTTTAAATGCCTTTCTTTATTTTTCTAAAACCTTCTTTAGTCTAGCATACTTGATGTTTATCTGAGTTTCATTATGGTGTGCCTTCTTACATGCTTTTTTATTCTCATGCATGAAAACTAACTCAGCTTCTAAAAAATTATTTGTTTCTCTAAGCCTCTTATTATCAACAATCAAACTATCATATTCAATAGTCTTACTTTTAAAAGTGACATGCAAAGAGTATGAGAAAGTTTTTAGTTCAAATAAATTATCAGTATTAACATGAAATATAACTGAAGGTACCTTATTAGTTCCTGGGGCATCCTCTCCATGAGTTGCCATGAGTGCATAGCATTCATCATCATTGTTAGTTCCTGATGAATCCATCCAGTCTATGTTGGAGTTTGTTATGACCAAAGCCTTTCCAGTTGTCTTGGGGCACTCAGTAGCCAGATGTCCGCTTTCATTACAGTTGTAACATGTCACCTTGGTCTAGTCAAACTTCTTTCCCTTGGTATACTGACCATCACTCTTTCTGAATCTACCTTTTCCATCACCAGAGAACCTTCTGTTGAAACCACCTTTTCTCTGTGGTTTTGCAAACCTAATCCTTCTAAAGCCTTTCACAAGCATTGCATCCATTTTAACCACTTGAGGATCATCCATATCAATCTTAGAATCCTCGTCAGTATTTGTGTCAGGATTTGATAAATCATCAGTATCTGATTCTTCCACAATGTTCCTTCTCCTAGAGCTCTCGATCATATTTTCCTTGCCCTTATGAGTCTCAACATTAAGAGCTACAGTTTTCATCTTCTGACCCCTTTTTTCCTTTGCTAGATTTCCAAGTCATGAGTTTTCAGCATCCCATACACTTCATCCAGAGTTAGAGAATCAAGATCATATTGATGCATTATTATTGAGGCCTGAGTATCCCAATCTTCTGGAAGAGCTTTCAGAAACTTAGTGTTTGATTCCTCTCTCTCACATTCTTTTCCAACCAATGATAGATCATTCAATAGTGTTAGAAACCTATCATATATCTCAATAATTGACTTATCAGCCTTGGCATCAAATTGCTCATATTCTTGCACAAGAACAGCTCTTCAGTTCTTCTTTATTGCCATTATACCTTGGCACTGTGTCTCCAAGGCATCTCATATCTCCTTTATAGTTTTACAGGCAATCACTCTGTTTGACATCACATTGTCCAAACTGTTTTGTAGAATGTTCCTGACTTTAGCATCCTTAAGCATTGCATCTTTTTCAGGATCCAACCGCTTTGATATTTCCTTCTTGACATAGTGTTCAGGAGCATCTGCAGTCATAGCCACAGTTTCCATAGGATATGGAGGTCCTGTTTTGATAATATCAACATATGAATCATCAATAGCTTTAAGGAACATCAATATCTTTACTCTCCATGTAGAGTAATCAGCTTTCTTCGGGATGGGAATTTTCATGCTTTCATACTTACTTCCAGACATCTTGACCGTTACAAATTAACAGTTAATTTAACCGCTCTGATACTACGTGTTGCCCAGTAAAGTAATTGTTTAAGGGGGTTGGATGCAATTACTAAACAAATCTATGTATCTTGAAACTAAAGTAAGAATAGATGAATCAAATAACAGTTTAGATTGATCTTGAATAAACTGTTACAAAACTCTCTCAAGAACAATATTCTTAAGAGCTTCTAGGTTATGCGAATACTCGAGTGCAACTCTCTACATTGTGATAACCTATTCTGTGTTTATATACTACACAGCTACAATCAATCATCTATCAATTATAAGATATGTTACATTATATTTCTAACACTTTCCATACATATTTAAATTTACTACGATCCTGTAAATCAGCACCTTCTCATTTATCTCACAGTCCTGACTTATCATCCAAGTCATTCTCAACGGATAACCTGATCAACGGATATATGGTGTATCTTCAACGGAAAAATCATTTGTATATATCAACGGATGACTAAAGATTGTCAACGGATGATAACAAAGCTTCCAACGGATAATCATATCACAGTAGTTGATCATATCCTGATTGTTAGACAAATCCCGATTCTCGACTTAGGCAATTTTCAACAGACTAAAGTTGTATGGAAGAGTCTACCAAAACAAGGATTCCCACCTAAAATTTATAAGGACTTTACCAAAGAAATGGAAGCCAATGACAGTCTCTCTCAAAAATTGTAATGACTGGGAATTTTCGTGAATTAATTATGCGAGTAAAGTGTAATTATGTGAATTATGTGTTATTATGTGAGAATGGAAATATATAAATAAATATTATATTCCAGTTTGACGTGTTAGCTGGTATAAAGAAAATGATTGTGAAGCGTAGTTGAAAACGCTCAGCGTCGGGTCGTCAGTTAGGACGCAACCCGTTACGCGAAGAATGAATATTAGTAAAAGGGAAAATTTTATGATCAAGTATATTTCATTACGATACGTGATATGTGAATCTATGTTGTTAACTATTAAGGTGCATGAATATGTGATTATATGTTTGTATGATATTATTTGGAATTTTAGAAAATAAGAAGTGCATTAATTGCTATTTATATAGGTTATAAATGCATTTTTTTTCTTTAAGAAAAATAGTTTTTAGAATTATTTTTATTTATAAATTATGAATTTGATTTTATTAAATTCCTAAAATTCTAAGCTATTTTATAATGTCACTCTTGTAATTTATAGATTTATGGTTTTATTTATAAAATATATTCTTTGTAATTAATTAGATTAATAATTATTAGATTACCTAATTGCCCTTGCATGCATTTCCACTCACAATATAAGAGAAGGGTAGTTGTGTCATTAACCACCCCACTATCTCATTTCAACTTAGCCAAATTACCACTCCACCTTGCATGCATTTTGTGCTAGTAGTAGGAGAAGGATAGATTGGTAAATTCCAAAATCCACTAACTTGTGCACATGGGAGAATCAAATAAAAAGCTTTTCATTCCACTCACCACTTCACTCATCTCATTTTTTTCCACTCTCTCCCCTCTCTTCTCTCTTTTCTCTCTCGGCTCTCTCCCTCTCTTTCTCTCCCTCTCACCCGAACTCTCTCTCTTTCTCTATACTACATGCAACACCAAAATCTACTTAGAATTTAAAGATCTTTCCATTGATCTTCATCATTTTCAATCCTCTATTCATATACTCTTTGCATGTAAGCATTTAAGGAAGTTTTTGCATCATCATCTCTTGGTTATATCTAAGAAAATACAATTTCTTAGTATATGACCTTAAGAGAGAGTATAGTACATAAGTTACGTAATTTTCTTGGTTTGTTTTGGAGATAGGTTTGACTTTTGCTATTAAAAAGGCGGGTTTTGATTTTGATTCAAAGTTTACAAAGGGTTTTGGTTCAAAGATTTGGTTTTTGGTTCGAATGAATGAGTTTTGCAAAATGGTTTTAATGTTCGATTGGTTTTGATGATATATATATAAAACTTTGTTTTTGAGTTGGTTTCCTTCCATGCATGTAAAGTCTTAAGTGTAATCAAGTTATATTTTGTTTGGTTTGGAAAAAAGATGGGTTAAATGATTAGATCATGGGTTTAATTAAGCTGGATTTGTGATTTAGAGTATTGCATGCAGAGTTGATTGATTCCATGTCGATTCTACAACTTGTTTTGTTGTTGATTGGGTTATTTTTTAATTTGGAAATAGAATTTGGTTTATATTGGATATGTGAGTAGATAAGTATGAATAAGTTAAGTTTTGATTATTAAAAGCATGAATTTCATTCGGTTTTCAAAGGAATAAATGATTGGACTTATGCATGTTAAGATTTTGTTCAAAAATATTATTTTGGTTCAGTTTTGATTTAAAATAAATGATTTCAAGAAGTGTTCCTGTTTGGAATGTATTAAAATAGGTTCAAATTATAAATGGAACCTTGCATGTCAATATTTGATAAATTGTTTGTGTTTTATTGAAAAAGTCGAATGGTATATGGTATTAGAAAGGGTTGATTCAAGTTGTTTGGTCAATTTGATTTTAGAGTCTAATTATATGGTTCGTGTAAGATTGATTTGGTGTTTAAAAGATGTTTGGTTAGTTGCATGTAAGTTAAGTGATTGCATGTTAATTTCTTGGCTTGGTACCATTTGTTTTGGTTCGAATTTTATAGTTAAAAATGAAGGAATAGTTGTATGGTTGTCAAGTTATTTAGATCGTGATTGTTTTGTTAAGATATAGATTTAAGTATACAAGTATATACTCGCTATGTGTTATATGAGTACTCTATGATTATGCTTGAGTATATGAGTTAAGTATATAAGTATATACTACTAAGTGCTATGTGAATATTCTGTGATTATACTCATGTATATAAGTTAAGCTTTGATGCAAGTTGGGATAATCGTTAGACAAGGCAAGTAACTATGCCTTGTCTTATGAATTGATATTGCTAATGCCATGATAAAGTAGTGATTCTTTTTATACCTGTGATAAACCTGTTATTGATTTCTGAGAAACCCTAATATTGATTCTTGTGATAACATGTTCTTGAATCCTGTTTGACCGTTTACAACCACTTGATTGATTCATACCCGATTAAATTTCCTATTTCCTTTGTCACCATATGATCTCGTAAACCCTAAGAGAACCTTTATGAATTTCCTTGTGAAATATTTTGATTAACCTGAATTCTTCATTAACTTGAATACCTTTGCCTTGTTGATTAATTCCTTTATATACCTCGAACTTGATTTCTAGTATTGCTTCAATAATTCCCTATATTGACCATTGCTTTCAAATTCCTTGAACTACCTTTGTTTGATAACTATACTTTATTTCTATATCCAAACTTTGTAACTGGATGTACGCCATGTACTACACTTGATATCAAACACTCCTACCTTTGTTGATTATCGTTATAACTCTTTTTCAATACTTTCTTTTTAGTTGTTGAATCATTGGTACTCATCTTTGATGATCCCGCTTGTGAGAAGATAATTCAATTTTTGATAAAAGTCCAATTACTCCAATCCTCGACTGATAATTTAAATTCTATTGTTTAGAATCCTTGTAATTTCTCCATGGCATCAGTTTTATAAAAGATAATTTCTCTTTAACAAAAGAATGTTTTCTTGATTTAGTGGATTGGACTCAGACGCAATTCCCTTTCACACCAATTGATAGGCTTAAATGTTGCCTAGGGACCCCATTATATTTGAGAACCCAGCGAGGTTCGGGATTACTTCGCAGCTGATCACCGGCTATAATCCGTAGCGTCATAAAATGATTTTGAGCAATGATTTGGTTAAAAAGTTTTGATTTGAATAATGATGCCATGATACCATATATCTTGTTCCATGATATTATTATGCTTTTCTGATATGATTTCTGCTATTGAATTGCAATGAATGTCGGCTTTCACCCTATCTTGATCCTTGATTCTTGAAATCCCAAACCTTTCATCATAACCTTTGTATACCCAAAGATAGAAATCTGCCACCTAGAGATTTAAAAGTAGAATGCCTCAGATTTTGCTATTGTTATTTCTTTATAGAACTGCTGTGTAGTTACTTGTTGAGCTTTTGTGCTCATTTATATTTGTTTTGCTCTAACCATGGCAGTTAAGAAAGAAGATGGCCAGACTTAGGCGTTCAGCTCGCATGAGCGTTCCTGGCAGTCCCTACCGTGTCATAGGTTTCCAGATGCCAGAGCATGTAGTAGTGTGTGAGAGCAAGCGTTGTAGTTGGAAGGATTCTTTAAGTTGGTTCGGATACAATTGGTAATCTGTCGGTTCCAAGTCGGAATCAATTGTGTAAATTAAATATTATTTTGGGTTGTAATATATTCATTCTGGTTGGTAGTTATAATGGTGTCTCAAATTTAATCATGTTTAGATCCTGATATTAGTTAATCGGGGTTTATGCTTATTTATTATTAGTTTAATGGTGTGTGAGTCCTTATTTCCTAACCCCGAGATTGAGTTCATCACAAAAATTCACAAGAGTACAAGGATTTCACTTTTGAGAGGCTGTATGGAATTTTGAAGAGCTATGAGCTTGAAATGGAACAAGATGAGCTAATAGAGAAAGGAAGGAAGAAAGGTGGTTCTGTGGAATTGGTAGCTGAGCATGAGAGAATGGTGGAAATGAAGGTTGAATTTGTTAAAACTGCACCAAACACAAATGTTTGTGAAAGCAGGTTTGAGATAGGGAAGGGAAAAGGGTTGACGGCTGAAGATGAAGAATGTCCAAGTCAAGATGACATGGATGAAATTGATGAGAATCCAGCCTTTTGGTCTAGGAGCTTTGCAAAGCTTAAATTGAAGAAAAATTTTGGAGCTGTGAAGTCTAACAGAATCATGGTTGACAAAACAAAATTTAAATGTTTCAAGTGTGGGCTAAGTGGTCACTTTGCAAATGAGTGCAGAAATCCAAACTCCGAAAAGAAAAGGTTTGAGCCTATAGACTACAAAAAGAAATATTTTGAGTTGCTCAAACAGAAAGAGAAGGCTTTCATAACTTAAAAAAATGACTGGGCAGCTGATGGAGATGACGTAGATGAAGACATGAACTTTGTCAACCTTGCTCTCATTGTCAAGTCAATGAAAGAGAGGTTAGCTCATTTGGAAATTAGGGAAACAGAAAGAATCTATGGAACTTCTACAGTGAATGCTCAAGGAACATGACTGGAGATGCTACCCTGCTCACAGTGTTTAAGGAAAGAGCTAGCCCTAGCATTATCTTTGGAGATGACAGGAAAGGATATACTATGTGATATAGCTTGATTTCAAAAGGGAATGTCATTATTGATTGAGTAACACTAGTTTATGGACTCAAACACAATCTTTTGAGTGTCATCCAACTGTGTGATAAAGGCAACTCAGTTACCTTTAATTCAGAAACCTGTGTTGTCACTTGCAAAAAGGACAACAAAGTGGTCCTTACTGGAATAAGGAAAGAAAATGTGTACTTAGCTAACTTTAACTCCATAGATGCAGATTCAATTACTTATCTCTTCAGCAAGGCAAGTCAAGATGGAAGTTGGCTATGGCACAAGAAGCTATCTCATTTAAATTTCAAGATAATGAATGAGTTGGTCAGGAAAATTTTCAAAGGATGGACTATGTGGTGCTTGTCAAAAAGGAAAGAAAAAAAAGCATCATTCAAAAGGAAACTTGAAACAACAATTGATGAACCATTACAACTATTGCATATGGATTTATTTGGACCAGTAAATTTCGAAGAAGAGGTACTGCCTAGTAATTGTAGATGATTTCTCAAAATTCTCGTGGACATATTTTCTTGGATCAAAGGATGAAGCAAGTGAAATCATTATCAATCACATCAGGTTAGTCAACAATCATCATGATCTCAAAGTTAGAAGAATCAGGAGTGAAAATGGAACTAAGTTCAAGAATTCTACAGTGAGGTTGTTTTGTGAAGAAAATGGAATCATGCATGAGTTCTCAGCTCCAAGGACACCATGACAAAATGGAGTGGTTGAGAGAAAGAATAAGTCATGGATTGAAGCTGCAAGAACTATGCTAGTAGAATCAAAGTTGCCAACATATTTTTGGGCTGAGGCTGTCAACACTGCATGTTACACTCAGAATATTTCTTTGATCAATCAAGCCAAAGGCATGTCTCCTTACCAATTGTTCAAGAAAAGGAAGCCAACACTGAACTTTCTTTATATTTTTGGATGCAAGTGTTATATTTTAAGGAATCAAGCTGACCAGCACAGAAAGTTTGATAAAAATGCTGATGAAGGTATCTTATTTGGATATGCTATTGGAAAAGCATATAGAGTCTATAATCTGAGAACCAACATAGTTCTGGAATCTGTACATGTGTATTTTATGATAAAAATATTGAAGGACTGAAAGATAAATATTTCCATGAAAGCCTCAAATTTGACAATGTTGAGATGTACTGTGATGATAGTGATGGTGAAAGTGGTCTAGAAGGAATGGAAAAAGAATATTAAAACTTGTCATCAAATGAAGCAACAACATTTGATGCACAGAGTGCAACATCCTTTGAAAGATAAGATGCATCATCCGTTGAAAGACAGAATACAACATCCGGTTGATGATCATTCTTCAATAGGCGCTGAAGGTCATTCTAGATCACTGTTTGTCAGAACCCCATCTTTAAATCAAAGATTCACTAACTCAGGGGGAGTATCATCTAGTCATCACTCAGGCACACATCAAGACACCAATGAGGCCACTTAATCTAGAGCAAATCTACCACCTCAAAGAAAATGGACTAAGAGTCATCCATTTGAACTAATCATATGTGATGTAATATCTACAGTGCAAACAAGGAGAGCAACTCAAGTTGAATGTTTGTACAGTAGCTTTCTATCAGAGGAAGAATCAAATAGGGTAGAAGAGGCTCTAATGGATCTAGATTGGGTTTTAGCTATGCAGGAAGAGCTAAACCAAATTGAAAGAAACAAAGTATAGAAGCTGGTACCCAAACCCAAAAATAAGAATTCTATTGATACTAAGTGGGTATCCAAAAACAAGATGGATGAAAATGGCACAGTCATAAGGAACAAAGCTAGATTGGTTGCAAAAGGATACTCCCAGCAAGAGGGAATAGATTTTGATGAGACATTCACTCCAATTGCAAGATTTGAAGCTATCAGAATCTTTCTAGCCTATGCAGCCCATGCCAATTTCAAAGTCTATCAAATAGATGTGAAAAGTGCATTTCTGAATGGAGAATTGGAGGAGGAACTCTATGTTAGCCAACCTCCAGGTTTTGAAGACCCCAACTTTCCAGACTATGTATATTATCTATTGAAAGCACTTTATGGATTGAAGCAAGCACCTAGAGCCTGGTACGACACCTTCTCAAAGTTTCTTTTAGAAAATCACTTCACTAGAGGTACTGTTGACAAAACTCTTTTATTTAGAAATGAAAATGACTCTAGTATACTTGTTCAAATATATGTGGATGATATAATATTTGGCTCTATAGATGATAAACTTTGCAAAAAGTTTGCCAAATTGATGCAAAGCAAATATGAAATGAGTATGATGGGAGAACTAACTTATTTTCTTTCTTTACAAGTTAAGCAAGTTAGTGATGGAATATTCATTAGTCAAACTAAATATATTTATGATCTTTTAAAGAAGTTTGATTTAATGGATTGCACATCTTCAAAAACTGCCATAACTACTGCTACAAAACTTGAATTGAACACAACTGAAAAGTCTGTGGACATTTCACGTTATAGAGGTATAGTTGTCTTACTTTTATATTTGACAGCTAGTAGGCCAAATATTATGTTTGCTACATGCCTTTGTGCTAGATTTGAAGCTGATCCTAGGGAATTTCATTTAGTAGCTATTAAGAGGATTTTCAGATATCTCAAAGGGACACCAAAACTCTGCATTTGGTACCCTGCAGATTCTAGTTTTGATCTATCTAGCTATTCAGATGCAGATTATGCAAGTTGCAAGATTGACATAAAAAGTACAACAGGGACATGTCAATTTCTAGAAAATAAGCTGGTGTCCTGGTTTAGTAAGAAACAAAACTCAATTTCTACTTCTACAGCTAAAGCTGAATACATTACTACTGGCAGCTGTTGTGCACAGATATCTTTTATGACAACACAAGTGCCTTTGCCATTACTGAAAATCATGTGCATCATTCAAGGACAAAGCACATTGATATCAAGTATCATTTCATAAGGGAACATGTTATGAATGGTACTGTGGAACTTCATTTTGTTCCCAGTGAGCAGCACTTGTAGACATCTTTACTAAGACACTTGATGGATCAACTTTTACTAGGTTGGTAAGTGAGTTTGGTATGCTTAACTACTCTTAATTTACTATTATTGATGTCAATGAAATTTATAGTACAGCCAGAAATAAATTTGATTTTTTTTTATCAAGTCATGATAAAGTGAAATTTTGGCTAAGTCAAAATTACTCTTTCAATGGATAAGCATTATCTGCTGAAAGTCAAATATATATTTGGATACATTTCCCCTCAATGGATAATGGTGTATTTGACATCCGTTGATTTATATATCAATCATAACTGTTGATTCTAAAACATCATCCGTTGAAATATACTTACAGTCGTGTATGTATACGTTGATGGACATTTTTAGAATTTCTACAGTTTATTTTATTTTTAAACGGTTATTTTGGGATAAATTATTGGATATTTATTTTTATTTTAATCATTTTTGTGTCTTAATCTGGGAAAATATAAAAGCCAATTTTATTTTCAGATCTCACTTTTACATTTCTCTAATTTTTAAAGGTAAATTTTACTCTTTTTCTTCCAAAAACCCTTTTTCTCTCTCTAACTGCAAACTCAACAAAAATGGCACCAGTTGTTAAGATTATGTATCAGAAAGGGTTCGTGTATGAGAAGAACAACTTTATTGCTCTTGTGGACAAGAGCGTTGCTCATGAGGACTATCACCGGATGATGGATTTCATAAGCAACTGCAAACTCAAGTATTCTATGCTCAAGTCACCAGTCATCTACTGTGAATTTATTGAAGAGATTTGGGCCTCTGCTTTCTTTGACTCAACAGACATGACCATTTCCTTTACACTCAAAGGTAAAATTTACTGTATCAATTCTGATGAGGTCCAATCTTGTTTAAAATTTCCTGAAAATAACACAAATAATCCACACAGTGATACTGATGTAATTAACATGCTTAAGTCCATGGGTTATGCTTTAGACACTGCTAGTCTATGAAGCATTAAAAGAAAAGGACTTGGGAAAGAATAGAGTTATTTGTATGATGCATATATCAAGGTATTTTCTGGAAAAATTAGTAATTTTGATGCTATCACCTCTGCACTGTTTAACATGCTTTATATGCCTCTGTTTGATAAATTCTATAATTATAGTAACTATGTCATGCTAGAGATAAGATATAAATTAGGGGATATTCAAAAGAGGCCTAGGAATGTATATTATGCTGGATTCTTTATGATGTTGGCTAACCATGTTTCTAAGGACCTGTACATTGAGAACCCAACCAACAAATTAGATTGTTTGGTTCAAGAGAAGAGGGTGATTGCATACCTTATCAGAAATAACATCAATAGTGAGGTGCATCTAAATTATTTTCCTATCTTTGAGGCACCCCAGGTAAGTCAGGTAACCACCTCTATCTCTATCTCTTCCCAACCTCAAATTTTGTTGCCTTCAATAGTGGCTATGGAATCTGTGACAGTGACCAAACAGATTCTTATCCAAGCCACTAAACCAAAAGTTTCCAAATCCAAATCAAAGAAACACACCTCTAGTGTCTCTCAAAATAAACTAGTTGTAAAAACCACTAAGGCGCCTGAGGGGAGTGTTCAGGGTGGTGAGAAAGGCGAGGGAAGGGGTGAATATCAAAAAAGCCCCAAGGATAAGGTGGGTAAGGTTAGTGTAACCCAAGCTAGCCGCATTGTAGTCTCCCAAAATACTGTAATTCTATAAAAGGACATTAGCACATCTCTGTTGCATCCTTTCAAAAGGGTGTGACTATTGAAATAAGCTCCAACCAGGAGTGTAACACCCCCAAATCCGGGGTCGGGGATCCGGGTTGTCACGAGTTCCATTTCCCTTAATAACACTCAATCTTAATAAACAATCAACTACTCTGTACTGTGACCCCACAATAAACACACACACCACAAGTTATAGTCTCAGAGATGAATATCCAAAAAAACACGAGCCATTTTATTCCACAATTATATGCCATTACACCTTAAAAGGGTTTCTGAATAAATTTACATTTATTTGCCATTATTACAATTCATAAAGATACATAGGTCTGGTACATCAAAAGTTGAAAGCCTAGCCTATTGGTAGTTCCTACCTCAGCTACAGCGACATCAACGCCTATAGGAAACTGCGGAACGTTCCCTATCCGCTCGTGAATTGGGAGCTTGGTCCTGTTCATCTTGTCTATATGATGTTGTGTAATGAAAGAAGAAAGCAAGGGTGAGCAACAAGCCCATCAAAATAATATGTATAATAATTTACAATATATGAGCATTCTCATAGTACTCAAGAAAGTCTTGGTCAAGTAAAAATGAACCAAGTTTGATACCTTACAGCGACTGTAACACCCCCAGATCCGGGGTCGGAGATCCGGGTCGTTACGAGTTCCATTTCCCTTAATAACACCCAATCTTAATAATTACTCAACTACTCTGTACTGTGACCCCACAATAAACACACACACCACACGTTATAGTCTCAGAGATGAACATCCAAAAATAACCACAAGTCATTTTATTCCACAATTATCTGCCAATACACCTTAAAAGGTTTTCTGAATAAATTTACATTTCTTTGCCATTATTACAATTCATAAATATAAATAAATCTGGTACATCAAAAGTTGAAAGCCTAGCCTATTGGTAGTTCCTACCTCAGCTACGGCGGCATCAATGCTTCTAGAAAACTGCGGAACGTCTCCTAATCGCTTGCGAATCGGGAGCTTGGTTCTGTTCATCTTTTCTATCTGTTGTTGTGTGATGAAAGAAGAAAGCAAGGGTGAGCAGCAAGCCCACCAAAATAATATGTATAATGATTAATAGTATATGAGCCTTCTCATAGTACTCATGAAAGTCTTGGTCAAAAGAAATGAACCAAGTTTGATATCTTAATGCGATGAAGTCACAAAATATTCAGTATATATACATATATACTTTTCAAAATATTGGAAGTCCTCTTCCATGCATAATACACACAGAGTTCCAGTGTATAACTGTATAAAAATATCGTTGCAAGGTGATCTCATATATCTAACCTTGTCACAACGTTTTTCTGAAAATCTTTGTCATACATAAGATAATCATTTACTAGATATAAGTTTAAAAGATGAAGTTACAAGATACTCCAATATACTTATATCTTTTCCAAATACTACTTGAACTACCACCGTTCAAGTTATAATTAGTTCAAAAGTTCATCACATAGATGAGACTACAAGACCAGATTTGAATAGATTAAATCTTTTAAAATATCATCAAAATAAAATAAAGTTATGAGATACTTCATTTGATGTAAACATCCTTTTGAAAACTTGACCCTGCCAACACTCAACAATCGCCCAACCGTAGCCTTTCTATCGAAGTGCTCTGGGTAGTGTTGCAGAAATTATCCAATTGGATGATGAACTCATTACGGGAGTTTGCCGCGCCAGGAAGACCACTTACGATGATCAGTCGTAGTAGTACAACCCCACCATTTTCTACATGTAGAGGAGAACCTGTCGGATTTACTTGTCAACCGAACACTGAACTCCTAAGGAATGGACCGCCTTAGCGGAACTTCCAGGCCATTTGGGCCAATATAATAAGGCTGGGCCGGCGCTACTCGGCCACTTACGCCACTCCTAGTTCAGATGAAATCCATGACTCTGAAACGTAAAGCTTGTCCCCACTTTCCCCAAGTAGAAACTTGTTGATACGGCTCCACCAAGAAGTCGTATCTATTTGGAAAGGAGAACTCACCGATATTTCCCAGGCGATGCCTGTTAATGGATTAACTTGTTCCAAGGATTTTACTTCCCGAATATTGGGTAAGTAATCAAAAACTCTTTTACCAAGACAGCAACCTTGTTGCGAATATAAAACACACCACCGAGCCGGATCCCCCAGGTTTTGAGCGAGTATTTAAATCCCCTTTTTAAAAGGAAGATCTTAAATATAAAAATAGTTTTGGGATCCGCTCTAACTTTTGAAAATCATTTTAAAGACTCGAAAACACTTTAAAGAGTGTTTGGAGTAAAACTGATTTAATGAAGTAAATCAGTCCCCAGAATATTTAGAAAATGTCTGAATATTATTATTTAAATAATATTCCCATAAAAAAAATAATCTTTATAAAATAATTGAAGTAGAAGTATTAAAACTTATACTTGAAATGAATAGCAAATAATCAAAGATATACTTATACGAAAGTAATATCTTTATTTGAATAATCAAAAAATAAGTTTGATTATCGACACCTTATTCTTTAATAAAATAAAGAATATATCTCAGCAAATAATCGGAGTCATAGATCCTCAAATGAATATTCAAATAATATTCAATAAATAAAATAAGCTGAGTCATAATACCTCGAATGAATATTATAAATAATATTCATTAAATAAAATAAAGGAGTCATACATCCTCAAATGAATATTCAAATAATAAAATAAAAGGAGTCATAAGTCCTCGAATGAATATTCAAATAATATTCAAATAATAAAATAAAAGGAGTCATAAGTCCTCGAATGAATATTCGTAATAATATTCATTAAATAAAATAAAGTTATCGAATAAACCTTATTCGAATAATAGTTTTAAAAACTATATCAATATATATATATAAATATATATTATACTCAGGAGCCTCGCCTCCCGGTTTAGAAATATGTTCACCTTTTATCCCCTATACTAAGGGTAAACTCAAATACCGCTTATCTCTAGCATAGGTATTATGCAACTATAAGCATTTGAACCAACAGATATATAAACCAAGAATATAAATCAGGCATGCATATATACCATATCACATGCTACAATATATCGCAAGAATTTGCTAATAACAAATATGCATTTATCGCAAGATCATGCATATACACATATACATCACCACAACAGTAAAACGGGTAGAAAACTTGCCTGAGCGACTGGGGGGTTACGAATGGCTCGGGACGAGTCTGGTAACCTATAAACAACAAGTAAGTTGGAATTAAACCAAAGTCACTTGTAAATCTATACTTTAACTAACTTAGACTCTAACGCTTGTTCTGCGCTTACTGATTCTCTTAAGTCACTCGAGTACCCTCGGCTCCACCATTTTTAATAATTTAACCTTTACGAGTTTTAATGCGATTCCTTCGCGAGTGTCTTACCAACTGCCTAACACACTTACCATAAATGTTTCATACATTAATTAACCCTTTTTGGTCTTTAACCTATGTTTCAAAGTAAGGCGAGGGGAAAAGTTTCGTTCGCGAAACGCCGTTACTTAAAACGGTCGTTTCTCCTAAACCGTGCATCGGAATCGAACGAACTACATATCAAAACGAAGCTCGTAACATGAGCTATCTAAACATGGCAGTGGTCATAATCTAGCAGGGGGTCCTCGGGTCCTAATGTTATGAACAAAAGCAGTCTAAAGAAAATCGGACGTTACGACGGCTATGTTTACGCGATTACCAATATTTATACCACTCCAATTCTTTACCAATTCACTACAAACCACCCAACCATCATCAATACATCAAACACAACTTATATCAAGGCAAAGTCAGTCCATAATCTCAAGGTTTTCCAACTTATTCAACCGCAAACATGATCTACTAACCATAACTTAAGATTCATTAACCATTAACCAAGATTCATATCCAAAATCACCACAAATCCAACCAAACTATCTAACATACATGGATCTTGCTATACATACATGGATATTTCTATATATACATTAATCCATCCATAAACTCATCAAAACTCAAAGTTCAAACTATAAGTTAAAGGTGAAAGTTGTTTATACCTCCTTGAAGCTTCCTAACACAACCCAAGAGCTTTGAATGCCTAAAAGAACCTTGATCCTTGCTTGTATAACCTTAATCTTTCATAAAAATTCAAGAAAACTAAAGTTATTTCTTGAAGGTTACTATTCACCATCTTCTTCCTTGATTTATTGGAAGAGATTGTGAAGGAATTAGGAGCTTAAACTTATAGCATATCCATATCTATGTACAAGGAAGCTTAGATAATTACCTTGTGATTTAACAATGCTTGGAACTTGATTTTTGAAATTCTTGCCCTTGAAAAAGATGAAAAGCCGAGAGCAAGATGATGAGAATGAAATGATTTTGTGTTTTTTGATTTGTTTGGCTTTGCTTGGTTGTTTTTTGTTTTGTTTTTGGTTAATTACCTTAATAACCTTATATTTGTGTGGTTATAAACCAACCACACCTCCTCCTTCCCTATGTCATGCTTACATCACATTGCTATGTCATCCTCCCTTCCTTGTCCTCTTCTCATTGGTTGGGTGACATCACTTCCTCTAATCCCTTTGCTTAACTTCCTAATTGTTTGCCTAATGACCGCTGATCTGTTATACGGTTCGCTTAACTTTCGTTTTCGTTTATCGTTTGAGGGATCATACCCGGGATCTTATTACTTAGGTTCCCTTAACCTTTCTCAATATATTATATTCTTTTTATGATCCTCTCCTATAATCCTTTAATTTAAATCCTTTTTATCCTGTTACCTTATACTCAATTCTCTCCGTATCTAGTGGATTTCCGGGAAAAATCAAAGTGTTCAGAATTGGATTCTGACGATCTTTACATACACTTATATACCACATAGAGTACTAATAATATCCCATAAGATCAATAACAGAACCCCTACATAGCGTGGCATGAACAGTTTTCTCATTCAGCAAAAACACTATTCATAAGGGTTTCAAAAATTTCCAAAAATTGGGGTTATTACAGTCTCCCCTCCTTAAAAGGATTCCGTCCCGGAATCAGATAGAAATAAATAGGGATACTTTCTTAGTATTGCACTTTCTAACTCTCAAGTCAATTTTCCCACATTGTGGTTCTACCATCAAACTCTGACTAGTTTGATAACCCTTCCCCTAAGCACTTGTCCCTTTTCGATCTATAACCCTTTCTGGTTGCTCCATATAGGTTACGTCGGGTTGCATATCTATGCGCTCATATGCCCCTATTTATCTGGCATCTGAATTACACTTCCTTAACATTGATACGTGAAACACGTTACGACCTGCTACATGTTCGGGGTTAGGGCTAGCTCATATGCTAACTTCCCAAACGTCTTAATATATCCAAGGGTCCAACAAATTGTAGTCTTAGCTTTCCTTTCTTTCCGAACCTCATCAATCCTTTCCAAGGGGTACCTATAACATTACTAGGTCCCCTATTTCATACTCTTTATCCTTTCGTGTCAAATCAAAATACTTATCATGTCCATCTTGGGCTACTACCAGTCGTCCTCTGATTAGATCTATCATATCCTTGGTCCTTTGGACTACTGCGGGTCCGAGCATCTTGCGCTCTACAACTTCATCCTAACATAAGGGAGATCGACATTGTCTTCCCTCAAGGATCTCATAAGGCGATATCTCAATACTGACATATGATCTATTGTCATAAGAAAACTCAATCCGCGTTATGTGATCATTCAAATTTCTTTCAAGTCTATTGCACAGACTCTCATTATAGCTTCTAGATTTATAGCTTTTGCTTCTTAATACCCATTCTTTTCCAGTTCGTAATCGCTACTACCTTTGGTTCCTAATATTATACTGGTTATACTTTTGCTCGCTAGCGTTCTATAACCCTTTATTAACCACGTCAACCTTAGTATCACGAATGTGTTTCCATTCCGAATACTACCACAACTTTACTACTCCTTTTTCAGCTGCTTCTATCTTTGGAAGCTTGATCAATCATATAGAAGTAAAGGAATTTGTTGAGAGATCACTATGATCATGAACACTTGTTATATCGCATAGTTAGTACAGAAGGTGGCCAGCCTTTAGTACTTGACAAGCAATTAAACAATAGATGGTATCCTACTAGGCTTCTATCACACAGATAGATAGTCATTCGGCAATACCTCCCCTTTCTGGAAGGGTTGTTCTTCTCAGCTTACATGTAATGAAAAGAAGAGAAAAGAACGAACTGAAGAGAATTATATATTCATAAAAATTTTATTGCCATAAAATATCTGGCTTGGAATCTACCTCTGAACTATAGAGGTTTGTCATAGGAGAACAAAACATATACGTATTTATATCAGCATCAAGTATTATAGCATCGTATTTCCCATGCCTAAATATTTCTATTCCGTCCATCATTTTATGGACCCATGCTCTTCCTCGAGCTTATACACAATCACCTTTGAAACTCCCTCGACATCGAAAATCGAATCTGGGATCTCATTCTATATATCACCATTACTAGGATTCTATGCTTGTACCACAACCTTCCTCGTATAATAATACGACTCTCTATTGATTAGAAAGAATAAATATTCACTAGGTAGATACTCTACTTAATTAGTCTATCAGTGATAACTTATACACTACCACGACCTGATTAGTGGTACTCAATCTCAATACCCATTCCAATACAACTCTCACGGTTGTAATCAGCTCACTACTCGCAGAATCATTGCTGCCTTACTATGGTCCACCACTGACCTACTGTCGTTATTCACTTTTCCATAAAATCTTAATATCTAACCATACGGAGTCCATACATGTCGTATCAAATCATTCTAAGGAGGTAACATAATCACCATTCCTGATTCATGAAGAACACTCCTGATCCTGACATACATTCATGACATGAAGCAGATAAAATTGCAAAAGAGTTTCGCTCAAAGCAACGATAGCAGGTTAATACCATTCTTAATCATATGCCTTCAATTGAAGACTTAACTCAAAGGTTCATTTAGTCCTTTTGAAACATGGTCCAGGCTCATTCTCAAGATAGGATCTTCTAAGATAGATAGCCCGTTTATGGCGATTACACGAATTAAACCTTTACCAACTACTATTACGGTTGGGTATTGCACAGTCATCAGAAGGAATGTCAATCTTCCAAACCATAATTCAACCTTCACATTTTTAACCATCAACACTGTATTCTTTTGGCACACGCGCCTATAATTATCCACTTACCTTTAAAGTGTCGGCCACCTCTTTGGCCTTTCCTGATAGTAAAATTTCCTTACAGTCAATGTCACATTAACCACCTCCAAATAAATTTCTACCTTATTTCAATCACAGCTTATGTGAAAATGCTTTCCTTAAAATCTGATGAGTAAAAAAAAAATCATTATTTTTCCATAAGTTATTGCCTCAGTCTTTTAGAGATTAATCACTGTCATGACTGACTCTCAATCATAATTAGAACATCTTTTATCTTAAGTCCTAATTGCCCTGAATAATTTCGACCATTAGTGGTTCGATCCATACTTTCTCGTGGTTTAACACGTGCCCCACTTGGCAACATTATAATTACGTCATATTTCCTTTATCAACATTTCTATTCTTGAGAATTTTGAATATTACCTTTCTCCTTGTAAAACCTCTAAGGTTATCCTTGATTCGTTCCTCCTGTATTCCCTAGATACAGGGCATATCAACATACCCTTTACTAATACTAGAACCATTATCTATATGTTTCTGAAAAATTTTCTCCACTGATACTTAAAGGTTGTTATTACCTTAATCCTTTCCAATTCATACTGTCAAAACTCATACTATCCCTATTAAGGGTGAAATGCCAACCTTTATGCATTCCCCTAGGATTCATTTTAAGTTACCGATGTTCTATCCTTAATTCCACCTTTAAAAGGTACCTGCATCCTTCCACGAATAAATCAAGTCATATATCCTTGATAGATTATCTTATTCATCAATCCCACCTCGATAGTCTATACCTAACTTCATAATAGCATCCTTATTCAAATTGAGGTCAATCCCTATGGCCTCCAAAAGATAACAATGGTCATTCGCTTTTCTTTCCTGATTTGGTAATGATAACATGGATGTTCTGGAAGATATTGGTCATATTCAACGTGAACTTCTTCTTAATAATTCCTTATTTACTTTTGTTGTTTATCTCAACAGTCATCTCAATGTTGGGATATCTCTCATACCTGGCGTCTCCCTTTCTGGGTATCGAGCCACCGTTCTTACATTTCGCATTCTTGAAGGTCACTTCCTTCATCCAATTTTCCTACCTTCTTACTTTCTTGTCTCCTTAGTCTATCCGCGTCTTATTATTTATCCTTCGAACTATCTCAAGGTTTCCTTGAATCCTCCCAACTTACTAGGGATAAAATATATGTATCTCTTATGCCTTCACCCAGCAATTTTAACTCATGGTGAATCACCCTCATCCTGACGATTACATACTTTTCTATTTCTATTGCTACGAGTCTTTAGGGTTTCCTCATACCCAACTCCCTTATCATTATTTCATGAACCAACCCATCATAAGCATCGATTTCAAACATCCCGTCATTCTGGATTCGTGTCCTCAGAACGAATCTTGATAATCTTTACAACTTAGATTCATAATTCATCATACTCGTCTGCCTTTGTTCTGGCTCTAAAGCTTTTACACTATTTCCATAACCTTGGGAAGTACTTTCCCGAAAACAACTTACTGAACTTAAATCAGTTTATCATAACCTCTGGCTTCGTGCCTTCCTTGGCCTTTTACCAGCGGGTGGTCTCTCTCTTAGGAGGGTAAGTGACAAAAACACTCTTTTGTGATTCGTCAATTATTTAAAATCTCAAATGATTCCTGCATTTCCTTTAGCCAGGCTCTTGCCTCGACTGGGTCAGCTTGTTCCTTGGAACTCTGAGAGCTTAGCGACTTAAAGGTCATGAAAGAATTTCTCACCGCATTGTTTCCTCAGGGTGGTGGGTGGGAATAATAGTCTAAGTTCTGTCTAGAAAGGGCCATAAATTATCATATAGGAGTACCGTCTCGGGTCTCCTTTCCTTACTCGACTTCTGTTTCTTAAGTCTGAACATTTCCTCCTCCTCCCCATAATCGGGGTCATCCTTCATATTTTAAATCCTCATTTTCACTTCATTATGTTATGGGTTCTTTCTATCTTGATGGCGACCTCCCTGACTATCACGTTCAGGGTTTGCTCTAAATCTTATTCCTTAAACTAGCTGTCATCTAAGATCTCATCCTTAAGCTCTTGAACATTTGGAACCCAAATTCTGTAGGAATACCTCATTATTCCCTTATCATCTTTCTCGGTATTAATCTCATATTTATTTGTTGGCTCTCTGCCTTCATTCATCACCTTTACTGGCACAATATGTTCTTTTCCAATAATTCGGGCTGTATTGCAATCTCAAACAGCTTTTCGGTACCGGCTCCGGTTACCTTCACTACTATTTCTATTTTCTCAAAATCTCTTATAAACTCTCCAAAGACATTATCATCTTGAGTCTCTCCTTTTTACTAAGGGCATCAGCCACCATATTGGCTTTCCCCGAATGATAAAGAATCTGTCAATCATAATTCTTGATTAGCTCTAACCGCCTCCTCTGGCGTATGTTGAGCTCTTTCTACGTAAGAATGTACTAGAGCACTTATGGCTTAGGTAATTCTCGCACTTCTCTCCATACAAGTAGTGCCTCCAATCTTTAGGGTAAAACTATTGCCACGAGCCTAAGCTCATGGGCGGTGATATCAAATTTCATATTACCTTAATTGTCTTGACGCAGATGCGATTATCTTGCTGTGCTAAGAAGCACCCTAATTCCTTATGCGAAGCGTCACTTACAAATCACAAAATCTCCTTTTTCCATCCGGCAATGCCAGCATAGGGGCCATCACCAACCTCTGCTTCAGTTCTTGAAAGCTGTTCTCGCATTTCTCTGTCCATTCGAACTTCTCAGTCTTACGAGTAAGCCGCGTTAAAGGGGCTACTATCTTTACAACTTGAACGAACCTCCGGTAGTGACCGGCCAATCCTACCTCTGGTAGTCGACCAAACCATGGTCATCAATTCATCAGTGGTCCTTTATCCAATCCTGTCAGGATCCTCCATGGGGTCCTTCTCAACAACTATCCCTACTAGGACAACATCCTCAATATCAACATCATCCGGTCCTGTGTTAGGACGCTCTATTGGATCCACAATCTGATCTCCAATTAGTAATAAAACATCATCGCGTTGATGTTCCTCAACTTCAGGGTTCGGAGTCCCGCTACCATATACGATAACGAACTACGCTTCTATCGCTACATTTATAAGGGTTCCCATAAGGGTTTTAATTGTCAGTACTACGTTAGGTAGTCCGACTATGAACTTGGCAAGAGTTCTTATTATCTTAGTTAACTTATTATCTTAACGTCCCATCATCTCTGAGGTTTATAACGCTTAGCTCTGATACCATTTCTGTAACACCCCCAGATCCGGGGTCGGAGATCCAGGTCGTTACGAGTTCCATTTCCCTTAATAACACCCAATCTTAATAATTACTCAACTACTCTGTACTGTGACCCCACAATAAACACACACACCACACGTTATAGTCTCAGAGATGAACATCCAAAAATAACCACAAGTCATTTTATTCCACAATTATCTGCCAATACACCTTAAAAGGTTTTCTGAATAAATTTACATTTCTTTGCCATTATTACAATTCATAAATATAAATAAATCTGGTACATCAAAAGTTGAAAGCCTAGCCTATTGGTAGTTCCTACCTCAGCTACGGCGGCATCAATGCTTCTAGAAAACTGCGGAACGTCTCCTAATCGCTTGCGAATCGGGAGCTTGGTTCTGTTCATCTTTTCTATCTGTTGTTGTGTGATGAAAGAAGAAAGCAAGGGTGAGCAGCAAGCCCACCAAAATAATATGTATAATGATTAATAGTATATGAGCCTTCTCATAGTACTCATGAAAGTCTTGGTCAAAAGAAATGAACCAAGTTTGATATCTTAATGCGATGAAGTCACAAAATATTCAGTATATATATACATATATACTTTTCAAAATATTGGAAGTCCTCTTCCATGCATAATACACACAGAGTTCCAGTGTATAACTGTATAAAAATATCGTTGCAAGGTGATCTCATATATCTAACCTTGTCACAACGTTTTTCTGAAAATCTTTGTCATACATAAGATAATCATTTACTAGATATAAGTTTAAAAGATGAAGTTACAAGATACTCCAATATACTTATATCTTTTCCAAATACTACTTGAACTACCACCGTTCAAGTTATAATTAGTTCAAAAGTTCATCACATAGATGAGACTACAAGACCAGATTTGAATAGATTAAATCTTTTAAAATATCATCAAAATAAAATAAAGTTATGAGATACTTCATTTGATGTAAACATCCTTTTGAAAACTTGACCCTGCCAACACTCAACAATCGCCCAACCGTAGCCTTTCTATCGAAGTGCTCTGGGTAGTGTTGCAGAAATTATCCAATTGGATGATGAACTCATTACGGGAGTTTGCCGCGCCAGGAAGACCACTTACGATGATCAGTCGTAGTAGTACAACCCCACCATTTTCTACATGTAGAGGAGAACCTGTCGGATTTACTTGTCAACCGAACACTAAACTCCTAAGGAATGGACCGCCTTAGCGGAACTTCCAGGCCATTTGGGCCAATATAATAAGGCTGGGCCGGCGCTACTCGGCCACTTACGCCACTCCTAGTTCAGATGAAATCCATGACTCTGAAACGTAAAGCTTGTCCCCACTTTCCCCAAGTAGAAACTTGTTGATACGGCTCCACCAAGAAGTCGTATCTATTTGGAAAGGAGAACTCACCGATATTTCCCAGGCGATGCCTGTTAATGGATTAACTTGTTCCAAGAATTTTACTTCCCGAATATTGGGTAAGTAATCAAAAACTCTTTTACCAAGACAGCAACCTTGTTGCGAATATAAAACACACCACCGAGCCGGATCCCCCAGGTTTTGAGCGAGTATTTAAATCCCCTTTTTAAAAGGAAGATCTTAAATATAAAAATAGTTTTGGGATCCGCTCTAACTTTTGAAAATCATTTTAAAGACTCGAAAACACTTTAAAGAGTGTTTGGAGTAAAACTGATTTAATGAAGTAAATCAGTCCCCAGAATATTTAGAAAATGTCTGAATATTATTATTTAAATAATATTCCCATAAAAAAAATAATCTTTATAAAATAATTGAAGTAGAAGTATTAAAACTTATACTTGAAATGAATAGCAAATAATCAAAGATATACTTATACGAAAGTAATATCTTTATTTGAATAATCAAAAATAAGTTTGATTATCGACACCTTATTCTTTAATAAAATAAAGAATATATCTCAGCAAATAATCGGAGTCATAGATCCTCAAATGAATATTCAAATAATATTCAATAAATAAAATAAGCTGAGTCATAATACCTCGAATGAATATTATAAATAATATTCATTAAATAAAATAAAGGAGTCATACATCCTCAAATGAATATTCAAATAATAAAATAAAAGGAGTCATAAGTCCTCGAATGAATATTCGAATAATATTCAAATAATAAAATAAAAGGAGTCATAAGTCCTCGAATGAATATTCGTAATAATATTCATTAAATAAAATAAAGTTATCGAATAAACCTTATTCGAATAATAGTTTTAAAAACTATATCACTATATATATATAAATATATATTATACTCAGGAGCCTCGCCTCCCGGTTTAGAAATATGTTCACCTTTTATCCCCTATACTAAGGGTAAACTCAAATACCGCTTATCTCTAGCATAGGTATTATGCAACTATAAGCATTTGAACCAACAGATATATAAACCAAGAATATAAATCAGGCATGCATATATACCATATCACATGCTACAATATATCGCAAGAATTTGCTAATAACAAATATGCATTTATCGCAAGATCATGCATATACACATATACATCACCACAACAGTAAAACGGGTAGAAAACTTGCCTGAGCGACTGGGGGGTTACGAATGGCTCGGGACGAGTCTGGTAACCTATAAACAACAAGTAAGTTGGAATTAAACCAAAGTCACTTGTAAATCTATACTTTAACTAACTTAGACTCTAACGCTTGTTCTGCGCTTACTGATTCTCTTAAGTCACTCGAGTACCCTCGGCTCCACCATTTTTAATAATTTAACCTTTACGAGTTTTAATGCGATTCCTTCGCGAGTGTCTTACCAACTGCCTAACACACTTACCATAAATGTTTCATACATTAATTAACCCTTTTTGGTCTTTAACCTATGTTTCAAAGTAAGGCGAGGGGAAAAGTTTCGTTCGCGAAACGCCGTTACTTAAAACGGTCGTTTCTCCTAAACCGTGCATCGGAATCGAACGAACTACATATCAAAACGAAGCTCGTAACATGAGCTATCTAAACATGGCAGTGGTCATAATCTAGCAGGGGGTCCTCGGGTCCTAATGTTATGAACAAAAGCAGTCTAAAGAAAATCGGACGTTACGACGGCTATGTTTACGCGATTACCAATATTTATACCACTCCAATTCTTTACCAATTCACTATAAACCACCCAACCATCATCAATACATCAAACACAACTTATATCAAGGCAAAGTCAGTCCATAATCTCAAGGTTTTCCAACTTATTCAACCGCAAACATGATCTACTAACCATAACTTAAGATTCATTAACCATTAACCAAGATTCATATCCAAAATCACCACAAATCCAACCAAACTATCTAACATACATGGATCTTGCTATACATACATGGATATTTCTATATATACATTAATCCATCCATAAACTCATCAAAACTCAAAGTTCAAACTATAAGTTAAAGGTGAAAGTTGTTTATACCTCCTTGAAGCTTCCTAACACAACCCAAGAGCTTTAAATGCCTAAAAGAACCTTGATCCTTGCTTGTATAACCTTAATCTTTCATAAAAATTCAAGAAAACTAAAGTTATTTCTTGAAGGTTACTATTCACCATCTTCTTCCTTGATTTATTGGAAGAGATTGTGAAGGAATTAGGAGCTTAAACTTATAGCATATCCATATCTATGTACAAGGAAGCTTAGATAATTACCTTGTGATTTAACAATGCTTGGAACTTGATTTTTGAAATTCTTGCCCTTGAAAAAGATGAAAAGCCGAGAGCAAGATGATGAGAATGAAATGATTTTGTGTTTTTTGATTTGTTTGGCTTAGCTTGGTTGTTTTTTGTTTTGTTTTTGGTTAATTACCTTAATAACCTTATATTTGTGTGGTTATAAACCAACCACACCTCCTCCTTCCCTATGTCATGCTTACATCACATTGCTATGTCATCCTCCCTTCCTTGTCCTCTTCTCATTGGTTGGGTGACATCACTTCCTCTAATCCCTTTGCTTAACTTCCTAATTGTTTGCCTAATGACCGCTGATCTGTTATACGGTTCGCTTAACTTTCGTTTTCGTTTATCGTTTGAGGGATCATACCCGGGATCTTATTACTTAGGTTCCCTTAACCTTTCTCAATATATTATATTCTTTTTATGATCCTCTCCTATAATCCTTTAATTTAAATCCTTTTTATCCTGTTACCTTATACTCAATTCTCTCCGTATCTAGTGGATTTCCGGGAAAAATCAAAGTGTTCAGAATTGGATTCTGACGATCTTTACATACACTTATATACCACATAGAGTACTAATAATATCCCATAAGATCAATAACAGAACCCCTACATAGCGTGGCATGAACAGTTTTCTCATTCAGCAAAAACACTATTCATAAGGGTTTCAAAAATTTCCAAAAATTGGGGTTATTACAGCGACCAAGTCGCAAAATATTCAGTATATATGTATATATACTTTTCAAAATCTTGGAAGTCCTCTTCCATGCATAATATACATAGAGTTCCAGTTTATAACTGTATAAAAATATCGTTGCAAGGTGATCTCATATATCTAACCTTGTCTCAACATTTTTGTGAAAATCTTTGTCATGCATAAGATAATCATTAACCAGATATAAGTTGAAAAGATGAAGTTACAAGATACTCCAATATACTTATATCTTTTCCGGATACTACTTGAACTACCACCGTTCAAGGTATCATCAGTTTCAAAAGTTTATCACACAGATGAGACTACAAGATAAGACTTGAATAAATTCAATCTTTGAAATATTATTGAATGAAATGAAGTTACGAGATACTTCATTAAGTCCCGATATATATATATATCCATATATATCTCTCATACATTTCCTGAAAACCTCTGTCATGTAAACTATGAACAGAGGTGCAATATCCAATGAATTTGGAAATAAAAAATTTTTGGCATAAACTCGATATCTTGCTGATCAGGCAAAGATACCAATAACTAACCTTTTCTACTAGTAGATGGATGAATCCCCCACCGGTCATCACCCTGGCCGCATTAGGACCTTGTGTTGGACCGCCACCCGGCCTCTTACGCATTGATGGACTGCCACCCTGCCACTTACACTTTGATAGACCGTACCCCGGCCTGTCGCTTATGTCGACTCAATTAGATGGACTTACTTCCCGAACGTTGGGTAAGTAATCAATTCATTTATCAAAACAGCAACCTCGTTGCGAATATAAAATACACCACAGAACCGGATCCCTCAATTTTTAAGCGAGTATTTAAATCCCCTTCGAAAGGAAGATCTTAAATTTGAAAATGAGTTTTGGGATCCGCTCTAACTTTTAAAATCATTTTGAAGACTCGAAAATATTTTTAAGAATATTTGGAGTAATGCTGATTTAATGAAATAAATCAGTCCCGATATATTAGAAAATATCTGAATATTATTATTTAAATAATATTCCCTTAAGGATAATCCTTATAAAAATAATTGAAGTAGAAGTTTTAAGACTCATACTTGAAATGAATAATAAATAACCAAAGATATACTTATACGAAAGTACGATCTTTATTTGAATAATCAAAAATAAGTTTGATTATCGAAACATTATTCTATAATAAAATAAAGAATATTATTTAATAAAAGAAGCGGAGTCATAATATCTCGAATGAATATTCAAAATAATATTCATTAAATAAAATAAAGTTATCGAATAAATCTTATTCGATTAATAGTTTTGAAAACTATATCAATATATATATATAAATATATATATATATATATTATACTCGAGAACATCGACTCCGGGTTTAGAAAATGTTCACCTTTGGGTCCCCTATAATAAGGGTATACGCAATTACTGCTTATCTCTAGCATAGGTATTATGCAACTTATAAGCATTTGAATCAACAATTAGATATCAAGATTACGAAACAGACATGCATATATCCCATATCAGCATGCTCCAATATATCGCAAAATTTCTAATAACAATTATTCACTTATCACAAGATAATGCATATACATATATTTACATCACAACAACAGTATAAAGGGTAGAAAACTTGCCTGAGTGTTCCCGGATAGACTTAAGCTTAGAGTGGATCCGATAACCTATGAACAACAACATAAGTCAGAATTAAACCCCGGTCGCTTAAGAAACTAGACTTTAACCAATTGAACCCTAACGTTCGCTTATGGTCACTTCTTACGCTTAACGAATCATATAAGTCGTTCGAGTACCCTCGGCTCCACCATTTTTAATAAATTAACCATTAAGAATTTTAAGGCGATTCTTTCGCGAGTACTCTACCAACTGCCTAATCCACTTTACATAATTCTTTCATACTCCAATTAGTCATTTAAGGGCCTTAACCAAGGTTTCAAAGTAAGGTGAATGTAATGATTCGTTCGCGAAATGCCGTTACTTAAAACGGTCGTTTCTCCTAAACCGTACATCGGATTCAAGCGAACCACATATCAAAAAGAAGCTCGTAACATGAGGAAATGGTCAGAATCTAAAAGTGAGTTTACGGGTCCTGAAGTTAAGAACAAAAATAGTCTAAGGTAAATCGGGCATTACGACGGCTATGTTTACGCGATTTCCAATTTAATTAGCACTATAAATTCTCATCAATTCACTCACAACCACCAATACAACAATATTCAACCATAATAATACAAACTCAGTCCCCAACTCCAAGTTTTACCAATTTAGCCAACCAATCAAAGACCCAATATTCAAAACCAATACAAATCCACCAAAACTACTTATAATCAAAGATCAAGCCTTAATACTAACAATACTTCAATAAAACTTAATGGAATCATAAAATAAAACTAGGATTTGAAGTTGATACCTTCCATGGAAGGTGTTAAGTTGCTAGGAAGCCTTAGGGAGTCTTAATCTAACCTTCTACAAGCTTGATCTTTCTAAAGAAATCAAGAACACAAAGTTAGGTTTTGAAGTTTCTAAAAGTTAGATTGATAGAACTATCAAAACGAGGGTCTTACCTTGCTTATTTGGACGAGACTTGTGAACAAGAGTTGTAGGCCATCTCAATACCTTTCCAAAGAGCTATAGAACATACTATTTGAGTGAGTATTGAAGGAGATATGGTAGTTTGAAGTTGCTGCTCTGGTTTTGGCTGAGAGCTTTTGTTCTTGGAAAGCAAAAGTCAACTTCTATTTCATCTTCCCACACTTGTCCTCTTCTTGTTGGTGTGATGACATCATCATCATTAACCTCTTTGATTAACTCCTAATTACTTGGTTAATGACCGCTGATCTGTTTTACGGTTCGCTTAACTTTCGTTCTCGTTTATCGTTTGAGGGATCATACCCGGGATCTTATTACTTGGGTTCCCTTAACCTTTCTCAATACATTATATTCCTTTTATGATCCTCTCTTATAATCCTTGAATTTAAATCCTTTTTATCCTGTTACCTTATACTCAATTCTTTCGGTATCTGGTGGAATTTCGGGAAAAATCAAAGTATTCGGATTTGGATTCTGACGATCTTTACATACACGTATATACCATATAGAGTATTAATAAGACCTCAGAATATCAATAAAAGAACTGCTACATTGTGTGGCATGAAAAGTTTTCTTATTCAGCATAATCAGCAAAATCACTATTCATAAGGTTTAGAAAAAGTCCAAAATTTTTGGGGTTATTACAGTCTCCCCTCCTTAAAAGGATTCCGTCCCGGAATCAGATAGAAAATGAATAGAGATACTTTTTTTAGCATTGCACTTTCTAACTCTGAAGTCAATTTTCCCACATTGTGGTTCTGCCACAAACCCTGACTAGCATGATAACCCTTCTTCTAAGCACTTGTCCATTTTTGATCTATAACCCTTCCTGGTTGCTCCATATAGGTTATGTCTGGTTGCATGTCTATGCGCTCATATGCCCCTATTTGTCTGGCATCCGGATTACACTTCCTTAACATTGATACATGGAACACGTTATGAACTTGCTAAGGTTCGGGGTAAGGCATATGTTAACTTCCAAATACAACTTAATATATCCAAGGGTCCAACAATTCGTGGCCTTAGCTTTCCTTCCTTTCCGAACCACATCCATTCTTTCCAAGGGAATACCTATAACAACACTAGGTCCCCTACTTCCTATTCTTTGTCCTTTCGTGTCAAATCAACATACTTCTTATGTCCATCTTGGGCTACTACCAGCCGTCCTCTGATTAGATCTATTATATCCTTGGTCCTTTGGACTACTGCTGGTTCGAGCATCTTGCGCTCTACAACTTCATCCTAACATAAGGGAGATCGACATTGTCTTCCCTCAAGGATCTCATAAGGCGACATCTCGATAATGACATATGATTTATTGTCGTAAGAAAACTCAATCCGCGATGAATGATCATTCCAAATTCTTTCAAGTCTATTACACAGACTCTCATAATAGCTTCTAGCACTATAGCTTTTGCTTCTCAATACTCCTTCTTTTCTTGTTCGTAGTCATTACTATCTTCCGTACATAATACTATACTGGTTACACTTTTGCTCGTTAGCGTTCTATAACCTTTTAATAATCGCGTCAACCTTAGTATCACGAACGCGTTAGAATCGGAATACCACCATACTTGGTACCACTTCATCTCTAGCTGCCTCCATCTTCGAAAGCTTGGTCCTTCATATAGAAGTAAAAGAATTTATTAAGAGATCACTATGATCATGAACACTTGTTACATTGCATAGTTAGTATAGAAGGTGGACAGCCTTTAGCACTTGACAAGCAATTAAACAACATGTGGTATCCTACTAGGCTTCTATCACACAGATAGATAGTCATTCGGCAATACCTCCCCTTCTGGAAGGTTTGTTCTTCTCAGCTTACATGAAATGAAAAGAAGAGAAAAGAACGAATTGAAGAGTATTGTATATATGAAAAAAAATATACTGTCATAAAATATCTGGCTTGGAATCTACCTCTGAACTATAGAGGTTTGTTATAGGAGAACAAAACATATATGTATATATATCAACATCAAGTATTATAGCATCGCATTTCACGTGCTTAAAGATTTTTTTTTGCTATTCCGTCCATCATTCTACGGACCCATGCTCTTGCGCGAGCTCATAAACACTCACCTTTGAAATTCCCTCAACATTGAAACTCGAATAAGGGATTTCATTCTAGACATCATTGTCACTAGAGTTCTATGCTTGCACTGCAACCTTCCTCGTATAGTAATACGACTCTCTATTGATAAGAAGGAATACGTATTCAATAGGTAGATAATCGACTTAATTAGCCTATCAATGATAACTTATACACCACCATGACCCGATTAGTGGTACTCACTCTCAACATCCATTCCAATACAACTCTCATGGTTGTATGTAATCGGCTCATTACTCGAAGAATCATTCCTGCATTACTATGGCCCACCGTTGACCTACTTTAGTCATTCGTTTTCCATGAAGTCTTAATAGCTAACCATACGGAGTCGATACATATCGTATCGAATCCTTCTAAGGAGGTAACATAATCACCATTCATGATTCATGAAGAACACTCCTGATCCTGACGTACATACATGACATGAAGCAGATAAAATTGCAGAAGAGTTTCAATAAAAGCAACGATAGCAGGCTAATACCATTATTAACCATATTTCTTTATTAGGAGATATGAAGCTCAAAGGTTCATTTAGTCATTTCATAACATGGTCCTGGTTTATTCTCAAGATAGGACCTTCTAAGATAGATAGCTCGCTCACGGCGATTACATGAATTAAATCTTTACCAAACTACTATTACGGTTGAGTACCTCACAGTCATCAGAAGGAATGTCAATCTTTCACACCATAATACAACCTTCACGGATTTAACCATCATCACTCTATTCCTCTGGCACGAGCGCCTATAATTGTCCTCTTACACTTAAAGTGTCGGCCACCTTTTTGGCCTTTCCTGATAGTAAAATTTCCTTACAATCAATGTCATTTTAACCACCTCCAACTAAATTTTCTACCTCATTTCAATCACTGCTTATGTGAAAATGCTTCTCTTAAGTCCTGGTGAGAAAAAAAATCACCATTTTTCCATAAGTCATTGCCTTAGTCTTTAGATGTGAACATTGCCACGACTGACTATCGATCATACTTAGGACGTCTCTTATCTTGGGTCCTTCTTGTTTTCTCCAATCTCGACCCTTATTGGATCGATCTATACTTTCTTATGGTTCAACACGTGCCCCACCTGGCATTATTATAATTACGTCATATTTCCTTCATCAAAATTTATATTCTTGAGGACTTTGAATATTACCTTTCTCCTTGTAAAACCTCTAAGGTTATCCTTAAATTCTTCATCCGGTACTCCCTAGATTCAGGGCATATCAAGATACCATTTACTAATACTAGAACCATTGTTTAAGTACTTCTGAAAAATTTCTCTACTGATCTTTAAAGGTTGTTGTTACCTTAGTCCTTCGTTCCATACTACCCAACTCATAATGTCCCTATTAAAGGTGAAATGCCATCCTTTATGCATTCCCCTATGGTTCATCTCAAGTTATCGAAGTTATATCCTTAATTCAACCTTTAAAAAGGTACTTGCATCCTTTCATGGATAAATCAAGTCATATATCCTTGATAGATTATCTTATTCAATCATTCCCACCCAGATAGTCTATACCAATTTCACAATAGCATCCTTATTCAAACTGAGGTCAACCCATATGGCCTTCAAAAGATAACAATGGTTACCCGCTTTTCTTTCCTAATTTGGTAATGACAACAGAGATGTTTTGGAAGATATTAGGCGTGTTCAACGTGAACTTCTTCTTAATAATTCCTTATTTACTTTTGTTGTTTATCTCAACAGTCATCTCAATGTTGGGATATCTTTCATACCTGGCATCTCCCTTTCTTGGTATCAAGCCACCGGTCTTACACTTCACATTCTTGAAGGTCACTTCCTTCATCCAATTTTCCTAATTTCTTACTTCATTGTCTCCTCAGTCTATCCGCGTCTCACTATTTATCCTTTGAACTATCTCAAGGCTTCCTCGAATCCTCCCAACTTACAGGGGATAAAATATATGTATCTCTTATGCCTTCAACCATCAATTTTAACTCATGGTGAATCACCCTCATCCTGACGATTACATACTTTTCTATTTCTATTGCTACGAGTCTTTAGGGTTTCCTCATACCCAACTCCCTTATCATTCCTCAAACTCTATTGCCTTTATATTCCTTTCCACTTCAGTTTCTTTTTATTTTCCTTTCTTTTATCATTATTTCATGAACCAACACAACATAAGCATTGATTTCAAACATCCCGTCATTCTGGATTCGTGTCCTCGGAACGAATCTTGACAACTTTTACAACTTAGATTCATAATTCATCATACTCGTCTGCCTTTGTTCTGGCTCTAAAGCTTTTACACTATCTCCATAACCTTGGGAAGTACTTTCCTGAAAACAATTGACTTAACTTAAATCAGTTTATTATAATCTCTTGCTCCGTGCCTTCTTTGGCCTTTCACCAGCGAGTGGCCTCTCTCTTAGGAGGGTAAGTGACAAAAATAGTCTTTTGTGATTCGTCAATCATTTAGAATCTCAAATGATTCCTATATTTCCTTTAGCCAGGCTCTTGCCTCGACTAAGTCAGCTTGTTCCTTGGAACTCTGAGAGCTTAGCGACTTAAAGGTCCTGAAAGAATTTCTCACCGCATTGTTTCCTCGGGGTGGTGGTTGGGGATAATAGTCTAAGTTCTGTCTAGAAAGGTCCATAAATTGTCGTATAGGAGTACCGTCTCGGGTCTCCTTTCCTTACTCGACTTCTGTTTCCTTAGTCTGAACGTTCCCTCATCCTCCCCATAATTGGGGTCATCCTACATGTTTTAAATCCTCATTTTCCACTTCATTATATTATGGGTTCTTTCTTTCTTGATGGCGACCTCCCTGACTATCACATTCAGGGTTTGCCCTAAATCTTATTCCTCGAACTATGGCTTTCATCTTAGATCTTATCTTTAAGCTCTTGAACATTTGGAACCCAAATTCTGTAGGAACACCTCATTATTCCCTTATCATTTTTCTCGGTATTAATCTCTTCTCCAGTCATTGGCTCTCTGCCTTCATTCATCAATTTTTTCTTGGCACAATATGATCTTTTTCAATAATTTGGGCTGTATTACAATCTCAAACAACTTTTCGGTACCGGCTCCGGTTACCTTCACTTCTATTTCCATTTTATCGAAATCTTTTATCTACTCTTCTGAGGACATTATCATCTTGAGTCTCTCCTTTATACTAAGGGCATTAGCCACCATTTTGGCTTTCCCTGGATGATAAAGAATCTCATAATCGTAATCCTTGCTTAGCTCTAACCACCTCCTCTGGTGCATGTTGAGCTCTTTCTGCGTTAAAATGTACTAGATCACTCATGGATTGTGTAAATCTCGCACTTCTCTCCATACAAGTAGTGCCTCCAATCTTTAGGGCAAAACTATTGCCACGGGCCCAAGCTCATGGGTGGGGATATCGAATTTTATATTCTTTTAATTATCTTGACGCATACGCGATTACCTTGCTGTGCTGTACAAGAAGCACCCTAATTCCTTATGCGAAGCGTCACTACAAATCACAAAATCTCCTTTTCCATCCGACAGCGCCAACATAGGAGCCGTCACCAACCTTTGCTTCAGTTCTTGAAAGCTGTTCTCGCATTTCTCTGTCCATTCAAACTTCTCAGTCTTATTAGTAAGCCGCGTTAAAGGGGCTACTATCTTTACGAACTTGAACGAACCTCCGATAGTGATCGACCAATCCTACCTCTGGTAGTTTCCCTAACCATCGTCATCAATTCCTCAATGGTCCTTTATTCATTCTTGTCAGGATCCTCCACGGGATCCTCCTCAGCAACAATCCCTTCTAGGACAACATCCTCAACTGCTACATCCTCAATATGAACATTATCCGGTCCCGCATTAGGATGCTCTATCGGATCCACAATCTGATCTCCAATAAGTAATAAAACATTATCGCGCTATTGCTCCTCAACCTCAGGGTTCGGAGTCCCTCTACCATATACGATAATAAACTACGCTTCTATCACGATATTTATAAGGGTTCCCATAAGGGTTTTAACTGTCAGTACTACGTTAGGTAGCCCGACTATGAACTTGGAAAGAGTTCTTATTATCTTAGTGAACTTATTATCTTAACGCCACATCATCTCAAATTTCGTTGCCTTCAATAGTGGCTATGAAATCTGTGACAGTGACCAAACAGATTCTTATCCAAGCCACTAAACCAAAAGTTTCCAAATCCAAATCAAAGAAACACACCTCTAGTGTCTCTCAAAATAAACTAGTTGTAAAAACCACTAAGGCGCCTGAGGGGAGTGTTCAGGGTGGTGAGAAAGGCGAGGGAAGGGGTGAATATCAAAAAAGCCCCAAGGATAAGGTGGGTAAGGTTAGTGTAACCCAAGCTAGCCGCATGGCAGTCTCCCAAAATACTGTAATTCTATAAAAGGACATTAGCACATCTCTGTTGCATCCTTCCAAAAGGGTGTGACTATTGAAATAAGCTCCCAACCAGGAGTGTAACACCCCCAAATCCGGGGTCGGGGATCCGGGTTGTCACGAGTTCCATTTCCCTTAATAACACTCAATCTTAATAAACAATCAACTACTCTGTACTGTGACCCCACAATAAACACACACACCACAAGTTATAGTCTCAGAGATGAATATCCAAAAATAACACGAGTCATTTTATTCCACAATTATATGCCATTACACCTTAAAAGGGTTTCTGAATAAATTTACATTTTTTTGCCATTATTACAATTCATAAAGATACATAAGTCTGGTACATCAAAAGTTGAAAGCCTAGCCTATTGGTAGTTCCTACCTCAGCTACAGCGACATAAACGCCTATAGGAAACTGCGGAACGTTCCCTATCCGCTCGTGAATTGGGAGCTTGGTCATGTTCATCTTGTCTATCTGATGTTGTGTGATGAAAGAAGAAAGCAAGGGTGAGCAACAAGCCCACCAAAATAATATGTATAATAATTTACAATATATGAGCATTCTCATAGTACTCAAGAAAGTCTTGGTCAAGTAAAAATGAACCAAGTTTGATACCTTACCGCGACCAAGTCACAAAATATTCAGTATATATGTATATATACTTTTCAAAATCTTGGAAGTCTTCTTCCATGCATAATATACACAGAGTTCCAGTTTATAACTGTATAAAATATCGTTGCAAGGTGATCTCATATATCTAACCTTGTCTCAACGTTTTTGTGAAAATCTTTGTCATGCATAAGATAATCATTAACCAGATATAAGTTGAAAAGATGAAGTTACAAGATACTCCAATATACTTATATCTTTTCCGGATACTACTTGAACTACCACCGTTCAAGGTATCATCAGTTTCAAAAGTTCATCACACAGATGAGACTACAAGATAAGACTTGAATAGATTCAATCTTTGAAATATTATTGAATGAAATGAAGTTACGAGATACTTCATTAAGTCCCGATATATATATATATATCCATATATATCTCTCATACATTTCCTGAAAACCTCTGTCATATAAAGTTCCAATGAATTTGGAAAGAAAAGAATTTTGGCATAAACCCGATATCTTGCTGATCAGGAAGAGATACCAATAAGTAACCTTTTCTACTAGTAGATGGATGAATCCCCCACCGGTCATCACCCTGGCCGCATTAGGACCTTGTGCTGGACCGCCACCCGGCCTCTTACGCATTGATGGACTGCCACCCAGCCACTTACACTTTGATAGACCGTACCCCAGCCTGTCGCTTATGCCGACTCAATTAGATGGACTTACTTCCCGAATGTTGGGTAAGTAATCAATTCATTTATCAAAACAGCAACCTCGTTGCGAATATAAAATACACCACAGAGCCGGATCCCTCAATTTTTAAGCGAGTATTTAAATCCCCTTCGAAAGGAAGATCTTAAATTTGAAAACGAGTTTTGGGATCCGCTCTAAATTTTAAAATCATTTTGAAGACTCGAAAACATTTTTAAGAATGTTTGGAGTAATGCTGATTTAATGAAATAAATCATTCCCGATATATTAGAAAATATCTGAATATTATTATTTAAATAATATTCCCTTAAGGATAATCCTTATAAAAATAATTGAAGTAGAAGTTTTAAGACTCATACTTAAAAAGAATAATAAATAACCAAAGATATACTTATACGAAAGTACGATCTTATTTGAATAATCGAAAATAAGTTTGATTATCGAAACATTATTCTTTAATAAAATAAAGAATATTATTTAATAAAAGAAGCAGAGTCATAATTTCTCAAATGAATATTCAAAATAATATTCATTAAATAAAATAAAGTTATCGAATAAACCTTATTCGATTAATAGTTTTGAAAACTATATCAATATATATCTATATATATATATATAAATATATATATATAGATATATATTATACTCGGGAACATCGACTCCCGGTTTAGAAAATGTTCACCTTTGGGTCCCTTATAATAAGGGTATACGCAATTACGGCTTATCTCTAGCATAGGTATTATGCAACTTATAAGCATTTGAATCAACAAATAGATATCAAGATTACGAAACAGACATGCATATATCCCATATCAGCATGCTCCAATATATCGCAAAATTTTCTAATAACAATCATGCACTTATCACAGATAATGCATATACATATATTTACATCACAACAACAGTATAACGAGTAGAAAACTTGCATGAGTGTTCCCGGATAGACTTAAGCTTAGAGTGGGTCCGATAACCTATGAACAACATAAGTCAGAATTAAACCCCGGTCGCTTAAGAAACTAGACTTTAACCAATTGAACCATAACGTTTGCTTATGGTCACTTCTTACGCTTAACGAATCACATAAGTCATTCGAGTACCCTTGGCTCCACCATTTTTAATAAATTAACCATTAAGAATTTTAAGGCAATTCTTTCGCGAGTACTCTACCAACTGCCTAATCCACTTTACATAATTGTTTCATACTCCAATTAGTCATATAAGGGCCTTAACCAAGGTTTCAAAGTAAGGCGAGGGGTAATGGTTCGTTCGCAAAACACCGTTACTTAAAACGGTCGTTTCTCCTAAACCGTACATCGGATTCAAGCGAACCACATATCAAAATGAAGCTCGTAACATAAACTATCTAAACATGGCAATGGTCAGAATCTAACAGTGAGTTCACGGGTCCTGAAGTTAAGAAAAAAAACAGTCTAAGGTAAATCGGGCATTACGACGGCTATATTTACGCGAATTCCAATTTAATTAACACTCTAAATTCTCATCAATTCACTCACAACCACCAATACAACAATATTCAACCATCATACTACAAACTCAGTCCGTAACTCCAAGTTTTACCAATTTGTCCAACCAATCAAAGACCCAATATTCAAACCAATACAAATCCACCAAAACTACTTATAATCAAAGATCAAGCCTTAATACTAACAATGCTTCAATAAAACTTAATGGAATCATAAAATCAAAGCTAGGGTTTGAAGTTGATACCTTCCTTGGTAGGTGTTAATTTTCTAGGAAGCCTTAGGGAGTTCTTAATATAACCTCCTACAAGCTTGATCTTTCCAAAGAAATCAAGAACACAAAGTTAGGTTTTGAAGTTTCTAAAAGTCAGATTGAAAAATTGTCAAAACGAGGGTCTTACCATGCTTATTTGGACGAGACTTGTGAACAAGAGTTGTAGGCCATCTCAATACTTTTCCAAAGAGCTATAGAACATACTATTTGAGTGAGTATTGAAGGAGATATGGTAGTTTGAAGTTGCTGCTCTGGTTTTGGCCGAGAGCTTTTGTTCTTGGAAAGCAAAAGTCAACTTCTAATTTGTGTTTTGTGCTTTGTTTTGCCTTGGCTTGGTTGCTACCTTTTGTTTTGCTTAATTACCTTTTAACCATGGTAAATTTTGTGTGGTTTATAATCAACCAACACTTCCTTCTCTTGGGTCATGCTTATGTCATCCTCCTATGTCATCTTCCCACACTTGTCCTCTTCTTGTTGGTGTGATGACATCATCATCATTAACCTCTTTGATTAACTCCTAATTACTTGGCTAATGACCGCTGATCTGTTTTACGGTTCGCTTAACTTTCGTTCTCGTTTATCGTTTGAGGGATCATACCCGGGATCTTATTATTTGGGTTCCCTTAACCTTTCTCAATACATTATATTCCTTTTATGATCCTCACTTATAATCCTTGAATTTAAATCCTTTTTATCCTGTTACCTTATACTCAATTCTTTCGGAATCTGGTGGATTTTCGGGAAAAATCAAAGTGTTCGGATTTGGATTCTGACGATCTTTACATACATTATATACCATATAGAGTATTAATAAGACCTCAGAATATCAATAAAAGAACTGCTACATTGTGTGGCATGAAAAGTTTTCTTATTCAGCATAATCAACAAAATCACTATTCATAAGGTTTACAAAAAGTCCAAAATTTTTGGGGTTATTACAAGAGCAAATGCCAAAAGGGCAGGGACACTAAAGACTTATCTCAAACTATATTGGAAAGAAGAAATCTAAAAATATGGGGAGTCACAAGGTGCACACACAGTGCAAATCCAAGTCACAGACTTGGTATCTACACCTTCTCAAAGTCAGGTTGATGTGGCTCCAGTAAATGTGGAGTCACAGACCCATTCTTTAACAATCGAAACACATAAAACACACAACTCTCCAACTACATCTGGACATGGACATGATTTCCACATAAATTTAATCTCCATCTTAAACTCATGGAGGAGCCCTACTCAAACTGGTGATCATCATCTAATTGATGATTTTTGGATCATTTGCCAATTCTTTCACAAACTGTTGAGGGGTATGTGCACCAAAATTTAAAATCAATCTCCACAGACTCCACAATAGTTTCAACTTTTATTCCTCTTGTTTCTTCTTCATCAACAGATATCCATCATCCGTTGGTAAGTGATTGTCCTTCAATGGACATGCCTCACAATAGTTATTGTTGATAGTCACAACTACACCTTCAACTACTATTTCACAGCAGTTGACAGTCATTGCCTAAACATTGATATTTTAAAATCCTAACAGTGCAGATGACTTGGTGG